>NC_140383.1:9482500-9775000 GCF_054491055.1 Hypomesus nipponensis | reverse complement strand
CCCTCACAGCTTCCGTGGAGCACTGTGTGTTGAGTCCTGGTCCTATAAGGACGGAGAGAACAAGAGAACAGATGGATTGAGACAAGGCGCTTAGCCCTGATTTGGAAGGTTTTTGGAATGTTTTAACTGTTTTTTATGTATGTCACGTAACAGTGGATGTTCACGTGTGGATCCGAGGACCCTACGTATGTTCTTATGTGGCGTGTGTGTTTGTGCGTGTGCATGTGTGCGTGTGTGTGTATGTGTTTGCACAAGGTTGTTCCCGAAAAACACTGGAGGTTTTATTGCTTGAAACAAAGATGTCTGCATTGTCTGCAGGCCATGTGACTGTGGTCACAAGGCAATGACACATACGTACAAACACACACACACACGCGCGCGAGCACAGAAAACACAGATAAATGGCCTTCTTTGAGTTGTCCTCAGACTCGTCCTATTATTCTGGCCTTCCGCCAAACAATGTGAAATCTTCCATATGAGTTTGGTCTAGAAACTTCTAGAGTTGAATTCCCTTGAGGCTTCTTGTGTAAGCATAGGTAACCTTGTTCATAGGCTTTTGAATAGAAATCCATCTACAGAACGAACACAAACACATATTGCTTGCTGTACTAACCACAACATGGATTACATGTGCTGTTTCCTTAGGGTTATTCTAAGGATAATGTGAAGGCCACTATTGTTTAACGTGATTGAAATTGTTACATTAATGCAGGATTCTGTAAACCTTTACTGAGGTCAGCAAGCGCTAAATGTTGTCAGCAGTACTGAATACACAGCCACTATCCCAAGTCTTATCACAGGCTGTCCCAATGCTCATTTAGGAAGATTCAGTGTGGCTCTGTTCCCCCTACCCCACATACCAAAGATAAACACACACACACACAGATTGTCAATGGATAGACAGGTGGGCCAATCAGGTGGTCGTCTGGGGGAGTAAGGACGTGTGTGTGTGTGTGTGTGTGTGTGTGTGTGACAGGTGGGACAGTCTGGTATCTCCTGGCACCACTGCTGTCGCTCTGTATGTGGCGGTTCTGCTGCCTCAAAGCCATTCAGCAGAGTAGACAGGCCACAGTGGGAGCTTCCGTCTCCAACTCTGGATCCATTACAGTGAGGAGAGCTGCCTTTAATCTCACACAGAGCCTGGAAGGACCCAGACAAAAAAAGGCAGGCTGACAGACCGAGGCAGGAAGGTACTAAGGCAGCAAGACAGACTGAAAGTCTGACTGGCAGATAGACAGGCAGGTAGGCAGGTAGGCAATGCAGTGGGTAATGTCGGTGTGTCCTGTCTCTCCCACTCAGCAGGGTAAGGGATAGCCCACAGAGCAGACAGATGGGAGGGAGGGAGGGAGGGAGGGAGGGAGGGAGGGAGGGAGGGAGGGAGGGAGGGAGGGAGGGAGGGAGGGAGGGAGGGAGGGAGGGAGGGAGGGAGGGAGGGAGGGAGGGAGGGAGGGAGGGAGGGAGGGAGGGAGGGAGGGAGGGAGGGAGGGAGGGAGGGAGGGAGGGAGGGAGGGAGGGAGGGAGGGAGGGAGGGAGGGAGGGAGGGAGGGAGGGTGGGAGGGAGGGAGTCTAGGTGTCTGTGTTTGTCTCTCCAGACTTGCGGCGGTGTTTCCGTTGGTGGTGTGGTTTCCCCAGACTACACACTGGTATGGGACTCCTGCCCAGACGGGTAACTCTCCCCCCTCCACACACACACACACAAACACACACACACACACACACTTGCCCACACACACACACTTGCCCACACATAGACACACACAAACACACACACAACACACACATAGACACACACAAACACCTACAGACACGTCCAATACACATCACACCTGTGTGAGCTTTACCCTTCAGACGACTTTTCTTTTATTTCCCAGTGAAAGGAAATGTGCAACTGATTCCAAAGGTGGATTTATTTGTGTGTGTGTGTGTGTGGGTGTGTTATTGTTTAGATTACAAGCTGGTCTTTTAGCTTGGTCTGTATCCGGTGGGTGTTTTGGTGACTCTGAGAATGTGGTTTTCTCGAGTCAAATGTTGGTCTCTCTCACTCACAGACATGCTCTTCTTAGCCAGGCTAAACATATCTGTAATGTGTGTGGCCAAAGTCGCTCTCAGCTGTTTGTGTTTCAATGGGTGTGTGTTTGTGTGTCTGAGTGTTCAGCTATATGTATTTGGGGTAAGATTACAGACAGTCTGGAGATGAGATGGGCAGTGTAACTCTCATTCACAAAATGATCCTGCGTTAGCAGAGCACAACTTTAGACCGAAGTGGACCCAAATTATGGCTGTCCACAACTGTTGTTGGCAGCCCCAGTTCACCCTATAAACATAACAAGAGAGGGGACGAGAGAGCAAGGAGAGGAGAGAGCGAGTGAGATACACAAAGACAGTGAGACAGAGAGAACGAGGGGGAGAGAAAGAGGGAGAGAGGGGGGAAAGAGAGGTGGGAGAGGGAGAGACACACTGGTCTATATTTTCACCGGAGAGTTTATTCAGACATGGGTAGGTTGAAACTGTTTGGGATCCTTCCGCCTACCACTTGGCTGCCCTCATCTGTCATGTGTTAATGATGTCATCAGGCAACTGCAGAAATGTTATGACACCAGCACTTGTCCAAAAGCCTCTGAACCCTCCTCCCCCTGCTCCCCCCCACCACACACACACACACTCACTCACACACACACACACACACACACACACACACACACACACACACAGACAGACAGACAGACAGACAACATCTTCTCCATTTGTATTTACATTACAAGTGTTATTTGTATTTTTATAACAATGATGAAGGCAGCAACACTTGCAGAGTGTGCGTGCTTGTGTTCTCACACACACGCACACCCAATCACGCACAGACACATTAAACCATAGGTCTTGACCCTACTTAGTCCAATTCTCAGAACATTCATTGCTGTAGTATTGTAGTGAAGAGATGGTTTGCCCCATAAAGGGATAGCTTACACCACCCAGTGCCCTTATACAACAGGGGGCTTTTGTGGATAGATAGCTGTCAATACACTGGAGCCCCGGCAGAGAAAGTGGACATCATGCTGCTTTGTAGCCCATGAGAGGGGGCTCAGAGCTGGGATAGCCGGCTATAAAAGCCCTGGTCACCATCTCCTCCACAGGGCCTCGTCCTGAGTCTTGTCAACATGAGGGCGGTGTGCTTGGATTGGTTCGGTCCTGCATGGGTTATGCAGCCATACGGGTTTAGGGTTAGGGTTGGGCTGTGTGTGTGTGTGTATGATTTGCGTTGTGGGATTTGTGTACGGGCCTGGCCATGCTGTTTTGGGATTCACCCTTGTCACCGTGGTGATTGGAGATATACCCAGCATGCATTGTGGCTGGGTCCCATCTGCTCCCTCCATCTGGGCGTCTCCTGACAGACGGAGTGATGCTCCGACTCCTCCTCTCCACCCTCTCCCTCGTTCCCTCTCACTTGTCATCTCACCCTCTCTCTCTCTCTCTCTCTCTCTCTCTCTCTCTGTCTCTCTCTCTGTCTCTCTCTCTCTCTCTCTCTCTCTCTCTCTCTCGCGCGCGCGCGCGCGCTTTCCCTTTGTGGGTTTAAAAGCTGTGTTTGCATGTTTGTTTCACAGATGTCTGTGTATTGTGTATTTCCTCTGTTATTCTTCCTCTTTCCCAACAAGCCGCAGCCCATATCCTGCAAATGAGAGATCATAAATCAATCTTTCCCAGTCCCATATTCTTCACCATCTCTGGGTTTCTGCAGCAAAAGAGCAAAGATGTTCTGAAGCCAACTGTTTGACGTCTTGCTATGTGCCAGAGTTGACAGACTGAGTTGACGGCATGAGCACAGTGAGTGCAGACAGTTGGGTAGCCTTGTGGCTCCATCCAGACTGAAGGAGGATGAAGGTCCGGCCCTCCAGGACTATAGCAGGGCAGAGCAGGGCAGGGCAAGGCAGGGCTGGGCTGACCCAGGGCTTGTGTTGCAGCGTGGAGGCCAGAGAGAGAGAGCTGCCGACAGCTGTAGCACTCTGTTGCAAGACTCACTGGCTCCACAGCTCGAGACAGACACTTGGAGAGGAGCAATAGACAGACTCGGTGAGAAAGAGAGTGAGAGACAGAGAGACAGAGAGAGAGTGAGAGAGAGATAGAGAGAGAGAGAGTGTGAGAGAGAGAGAGAGAGAGAGAGAGAGAGAGAGAGAGAGAGAGAGAGAGAGAGAGAGAGTGTGAGAGAGTGTGAGAGAGAGAGAGAGTGTGAGAGTGTGAGAGAGAGAGAGAGAGAGAGAGAGAGAGAGAGAGAGAGAGAGAGAGAGAGAGAGAGAGAGAGAGAGATCGGGTTTCTCTCCGTCAGAGCTGGTGTGTTATCTGACCCACTGGCCTTGTTACAAGCCTTTTAGCCCCTCGCGTTTTCTTTTTGCCCTTTCTTCTCTCTCCTTTTCACTCGCTACTGTACCCGAGACCAGCTCCGTCCGTGGCCGGGCCTCCGGTCCCCTGTCCCACTTCTGCCTCTCGTTTGGCCATGTCCAGCAACCAGGCGGAGAGAGAGGAGAGACCGAGGGAGAGAGAATGGGAGGAGACAAGGGCTTGTGCAATACTTGTTGACCGTGTGTGCAGAAAATGTGGAAGTGATAAAGCCCATCGGTCCCATTGTAGGAACATCGACGCAGAGCTGCTCACACGCACACACACTCACTCACTCACGCACGCACAACCGCACGCAAACAAATGCGCACTGTCCATTCTTTCTTATAATAAATACGTGTACGCCCTTTGGCAGTGTTGATCGTGGCATGCTGACATACCACCATATCACCACACGACACCAACATTCCACATACTCATCACACACACACACACACAGCCACACACACACACACACACACGCACACACAAGCTCTGTGTTGAGGATAAACAGCCCACCGTTGCCTGGAATTTGTGGAATTCTGGTGAATGATGCAAAAAAAAATCGAGCCACCGCCCCCCCCCCCCCTCTCTCTCTTCCTTCCTTCTCTCTGTTCTCCACTGGACTGTCAACCTGTATCATGCTGTTATCTGTGGGTGTGCATGCATGTGCTCATACCGGCCTGAACTCTATTACACAGCAATGTGCTGAGCTGCATCTGAAGGCCTCACGTCATCAATTACCGTTTGTGTGTGTGTGTGTGTGTGTGTGTGCGTCAGAGGGATGTAAGGCCTAGCACTTAAAGGGGGGATCATTCCCGCTGAAGATGTCACACTGAAAAGGCTTAATCCCCCTGAAAATAGAATTCAAACCTCTGCGCGCACACGCACACACGCTAATCCACTTCTTCTCATCGTCAATAACTTGGTTATTTTGGGAAGTGTTCATGAATTATTCATTCTGATCTGGTTTAAACAGCCGCAGATGCATCTGTATGTGTTGAAACACGACGGTCCCCTCCTGTTCCTGTCTCCCTTACCCTCTCTCTCACCCCCTTCCTCCATAACCCTCTCTCTCACCTCCATAACCCTCTCTCTCACCTCCATAACCCTCTCTCTCACCCCCTCTCTCCATAACCCTTTTTCTCACCCACTTCCTCCATAACCCTTTTTCTCACCCACTTCCTCCATAACCTTCTCTCTCACCCCCTTCCTCCATAACCCTCTCTCTCACCCCCTTCCTCCATAACCCTCTCTCTCACCCCCTCTCTCCATAACCCTCTCTCTCACCCCCTCTCTCCATAACCCTCTTTCTCACCCACTTCCTCCATAACCCTCTCTCTCACCCCCTCTCTCCATAACCCTTTTTCTCACCCCCTTCCTCCATAACCCTTTTTCTCACCCCCTTCCTCCCTAACCTTCTCTCTCACCCCCTCCCTCCCTAACCTTCTCTCTCACCCCTCCCACCCTCTCACCCTCTCTTTCTCTCACCCTCTCCCTCCCTAACCCTCTCTCTCACCCCTCCTGTCCACGACTTTTCTCTCACGACTACCTCTCTCACCCCTCCCTCCCTCGCCTCACCCTCTCAATCTCCCCCCTCTCCTTCACCTTTTGTTTTTCCTCGATTCTGTTTCACCACTTTACTTTGACTGTGCAGCCATTGACACACAAAGCCATCAAATGATTCCTTGTGCATCTCTTTCTTTCTTTCACTCTATCTTTGGCTCTTTCTCTCTTTTGGTGTTTCTCTCTGACATGCACACACAGGCACACACTCAAACCCACAAACACACACTCATCATCCGTTCAGGGAATACGGGCCTTGGTTGAAACCGTTGAATCATTGTTTACACAGTTCCCTCCTGCTAAACAACAATCTCAGCCGCCTTTGAGGGAAAACGAAGACTTTGTTTGTCTGACGTGAGTTGGTGTTGACTGACATGCTGCTACATGTCAGCTGGGTTTGTATTTCCTTCACGCGTGTGCGTGGCATGCGCATACCCGCACGTGTGTATGTATGCGCGCGCGCGTCTCGAATTATTCGTATTTCGAATACGGATACTGTGCAGGCACAGTCAACGTCCCACGATATGAACCTTATGATTAACATTGGGAATTAATCAGCTATTACTTTTGTCTCGTGCATTTCTGTTCTGTCAAGGTTTTGCTGAAGTGGGCTACATCAAGTGGATTCTTCAAATACACAAATACGATAAATATTTCATGGACATTTATAATTCAGACCATGGGTGATGAATAAAATATGATTACTACCATTTGATGAATACTTGTCTTTGTTATTGATAGTTTTCTCTGCTCTCATTATCCCTCACTGTCTCATCTCACTGCTGTGTGTGTTTGTGTGTGGGTGTGTGAGTGTGGGTGCGCGTAAAATATGTGTGTGTGTGTGACAAAGACATGAGCTCTGACCTATAGGGCGTGCACGGGGAAGGGATGGCCGACAGGAATCCGGGGCACAAAGGGGAGGAGGAGGAGGAGGAGGACAGAACCAACTTTTTTCTTCACCTCATCTGCCCATTCGGTTGTTCTCAAACCAAGAAGCCCATTGGAGCACCTCTGTTCCGCCGTCTGCAGCCCTGCACTGGGATGACTGAGCTGAACAGCTGAGTAGAGGGACAAGACACGCACACACACCCCATGCGCTGGCAGTAAGGGGTGATGATGAGGGTCACCTAGGGTTAGGGGAAGGGCATGTAGGCAGAAGTGGGCTTATGTATCCTGCTCAGCAGTCGTGTGTGTGTGTGTGTGTGTGTGTGTGTGGGTGTGTTCAGCCCGATGAGTGGCCACCCAACCACTATCATGTCACATGATCCAGCCCCTCCTCTGACACTTAAGTCGTGACATGGAGTTATTCGATCGCCCTATGTCTTCTTTGAGCGGGCGAAGGTCACACACGCTCACCGCTCAGCGGGCGCGCACGCACGGACGTGTAACCGTTTGGAGTTTCAATGCCTTTGTGGTTCTTGCAATGTGCACGTGTGCTTGGTGATTGGCTGTGTCCACCGTTTCCTGTAGCTCTTCCTCTGACCAGCCCCAGCGAGGGGCTGTGAATGCACCGGACCCATTGACACCACTCTCTCTGTGTGGCTGGAATCCTTCAAATCTCTTGATAGTTATGGGAGAGGCTGAAGGTAAAATCCCAGTACAGTAAGGACTTAGTGAGTTAAGATGGTGTTAAGAAGAGAAATGAGAGGGATGGAGGGAGGGAGGGTGAGCGGGTGGGAGTGCTGGATGGAACCTGAAGGAGACAATGGGAAGATCAAAGTCTTGGTATGGCTGCGAGTTTGAAGTTTGGGTGAGTCCGGATATAGATAGACTTACGTGCGAAAGCTTCTCATTGTCCAACCGAGTTTAGACAGACTGAAGGATTGCAAGGAGGGACGACCACAGTCCCTTCAGACGAGTCTTACATTTGTCCCTTAACCTGGCACACGCCTCCTCCCAAACACAGCCCGCCTCACCCACTCACAGAGAGAAAGAGAGGGAGAGGGAGAGGGAGAGGGAGAGGGAGAGGGAGAGGGAGAGGGAGAGGGAGAGGGAGAGGGAGAGGGAGAGGGAGAGAGAGAGAGAGAGAGAGAGAGAGAGAGAGAGAGAGAGAGAGAGAGAGAGAGAGAGAGAGAGAGAGAGAGAGAGGGAGAGGGAGAGGGAGAGGGAGAGGGAGAGGGAGAGGGAGAAGGAGAGAGAGAGAAAAAGAGAGAGAGAGAGGTGTGGCCCGCTGGAGGGGCAAGGAGGAGAGACGGATAGGGTCAAACCACGGGAGAAAAGTATCCTTTTCACGTCCTGCCTTAAACTGAGATTGAATCTTCTTTAAACGGCGAAGGCTCTTTTTTTTGACGAAGGCTAAACGCCAGCACTTACGGGCGTTGGATGCCTGGCTTTGTGATGAATGCCCCCGCCGTAGGTCGCGACCTTTCTTTAGTAAGCGTGGCGATGGAAGGCGTCGGGCGCCCGTGCCGGAGGTGATGTATGGCTGTAATATGTGAAGAGGTGGCGCTCTGACTGATGTAGGGAGAGATGCATCGCACCGGAAGACGAAGCACCAAAACAGCTCAGCTGTGTGTGTGTGTGTGTGTGTGTGTGCGTGTGACTGATGCATACTCGAAGACAAATGTGCACACACACACGCACCGTCGTGTCAGGGCCTGTGCATGAAGGCATAAAAATGAAACAAATGACACTTGAAGATATCTTTCAGCCAGAAGGCCTACTCATAACCCTCACTCTCACTCACTCACACATACACACACACGCACGCA
This sequence comes from Hypomesus nipponensis, assembly GCF_054491055.1. NCBI lineage: Eukaryota > Metazoa > Chordata > Actinopteri > Osmeriformes > Osmeridae > Hypomesus > Hypomesus nipponensis. The sequence continues at coordinate 9,766,355 of NC_140383.1, read as the reverse complement.
CACACACGACAATACCTTTTAGGCAGCAGGCGCTGCTACAATTACCATTTCAAAGTAGCATGGCGCATAGAAGCTCAACATGAATGCATTTTGCACACTTTGAAAGGAAGATTTGCATAAAAACTCCAAAAAACTGTTTATATTTCTTAAGAGACAGAAGCTAAAGTGGTTTGTTTGCAGCCTGAGAATTCAAGTCGAACCACTGTTCCGTTTTGTCCACTCACACACAAACCACAAGCTCACGCGCGCACACACAAAGGTCACTGTGTAGTCATTAACAGCTGCGCCCGTCACAGTAGAGAGGGGGAGAGAGATAAAAAGCGATGGCAAGAGAGAGGGAGAGCCAGGAGAGATATAGAAAGGGAGACGGAGAGCGATTAGCAAAGTTCAGCTGTTTTAATAGAGCTCATTTGAACGCAGAGCCCAAATGACGGTCCTGTCCTCCTGGGCCGTCTACTTTAAACACACTCTCTGCCCTTCTCAGTGCCTGATCGGTAACTGGGTGAGGATGGGTTAGACCGCTGGGAGGAGGATGCTGTGTTAATGAGGTTTCTGTCTGTAGGGAAATGTGTGCACCCCTCAACACAGGCGCACTGAGACGAGCTCCCGTCCAACTTTGGGGTGTGTGTGTGTGTGTTTTATTGTGTTGGTGTGAGTCTGACTGAGCCTGAATGACTTGGGTCCTAATCCTGTGGCTGTTGTGCGTCCTGACACACACACTCTCTCTCTCTCAACAAACACACACACTCTTGTGCACGCGCGCGCTCGCATCATGATTTATCCTTGACCTTCCATTCACATCGCTTCTGTCACCCTGTCGGTGTCTCTGTGTCACTATGTCTGTCACACGTTCTCTCTCTCTCTCTCTGTTTCCCTACCTCTCTCTCTCTCTCTCTCTCTCTGTCTGGGTATATCACTTTCTCTCTTTTTCGCGCACGCCCACAGGCCCACAGACACGTCGCCCACCCCGGGCAGCGTGCTCCCCAGACGGAGCAGAGCGGCGGGTAGCTCCGTCTCCGTACGTGTCTTGTCTGGCGACGTCTGCAGATGCTTTTCTCCTTCGAAAGGAGACGTGCCTCTTTAATTTCATTTCGACTGCAGACAATTAAACAATCCACGCCATATGGTGCAGTTTAAATTCAAATCAGCTTTGTTACAGCGTAATAGTTTTACATGATTATGTTGATGATTAAGCCGAGGCTGAGGCTGGCTTTCTTGATAGAAAGACAGAGAGCCTCATTACTGCCCCACACCAGGAGCCCCCTGCTGGGGCCAGGGATGGAGGGATGGGGGGATGGATGGAGCGAGAGAGGCCAAGAAGAGAACGCTTTAATGACACTTTCCCTAGCTCCCTTCTCTCACTCCTAATCTCTTACTCTCATCCTTCCATCCCTCCATCCTCCTCAGTCTGTCTCTCCAGTTTAATAAGGACACAGCCGGCCTTGTTAATAGAGCGCACACACACACGCACGCACACATACACACACACATTCATTCTCATCTGTAGCATAGATGATTGGAAAGTGTCCAGTTCTTCCACGGCCTCCTCTTACGCCTCTGGATAGAACACGAGTAATATCCTGCTTTACACAGGAAGTTCTCGACTCAAAAGGGATCCCATTGGCTGAGTTAATTGGCAGATCCCTTTAGCTGAGAGTTCTAACGAGTGGTAATGAAGTGTTAAATTAACGACTGCGGGCTAAATATACATACTGTCAATTAAACCACCCGCGTGGTCTCTCTAACCAAGGAGAGATGAGGAGAGAAATGCCACATAGTGGAGACGGCAGACGTAGGTGAGATGAGAACGAATTTAGAACGAGTGTGAATTCACAGCCCTCTCCCTTCTCTCTCTCTCTCTCTTTCTCTCTCTCTTTTATCTCTTGGCTTCTGACATATGCTGGCAAAAGTAAACAAATGTTGTGTACCACTTCGAGAAAAGCTTCCTGTGTGTACGTGTGTGTTTATTTTTTAAGAAGCCAGTAGCTTGTATAGAGCCACCTAGTACCTAATACAAGACAGGTATACTGAATCGTGGGTACTGGGTTCCCACCAGAGGGATGTTTTTTTGTGGGAAAACCAGTGGGATATTTCTTTCCCTCTCTCCTCTCCGAAGCCATTAGGCCTCGGCGGCGCTGCAGACGACGAGCTGTCACTCAGGACCGGTTGCCATGGTTTCCTGGCGGTCGGCTGTTAAGTGCTGCCGCCAAAGGGGTCGTCATGGCTGTGATTGCGGCGCCTACATTTACATCCCTGCATCTCCATCTAGACTGTCACTGTCTGTCTGACAACGCCGTGGCATTTGCTTCACTCTGGTGCTGAGGGAGGGAGGGAGGGAGGGAGGGAGGGAGGGAGGGAGGGAGGGAGGGAGGGAGGGAGGGAGGGAGGGAGGGAGGGAGGGAGGGAGGGAGGGAGGGAGGGAGGGAGGGAGGGAGGGAGGGAGGGAGGGAGGGAGGGAGGGAGGGAGGGAGGGAGGGAGGGAGGGAGGGAGGGAGGGAGGGAGGGAGGGAGGGAGGGAGGGAGGGAGGGAGGCGTGAGTGGGGGAGCGGGTAGAGGTTGTTTATTCACACAGCGAAGGGACTCAAACCTGAAAAATGAAGCCATTTGCAGCTGAAACTGTCCAGAGTATTCCCTCCGTCCCTCACTCTCTCCCTACCACTCCCCCCTCCCCCCTCCCTTCGCCTTCCTCCCTTCCACCTTCCCCACCCTCTGTCTCTCTCCACCTCCCTCTCCAAAGCCTCTGGTCCAGGCTGTGATGTAAGGCTCTCCTTGCTGCCATAAAAACACTGTTAATGTCCACCTCTTGACCCATACTCTAAATTTACCCTCACCCCCTGCCTCTCCCCCACACCCTCAGGCTCATGCACACAGGTCACAGACAGGAGAAAAGGAGCGATACAAAAAGATGACTTTCTGCCCAAACAACCCTGCCATCATCTCTTTTCATCAGTGATTGTTTTTTTACGTGCTCATTTTTCCGCCAAACGCAGCAAAGCCGAGTATTACGTTCGGGCATTTCAGCGAAAGCAGTGTGTGTGTACGTCTGTGTTTACGGTGTGAGAGCTGACCTCATGGTGCAGGAATCTACATGTCATCAAGCTCTGCTCAGGGAGCATGTTGGCATTCCAGTGTATGCCTGTGCCTGTTTTGGTGCCCGCTGCTTGTGTCTTCCATGCGTGTTCGTCTGGGTCTGGAGGCTCTGTTGGTCTGTGGGTCGGGGGGGGGGGGGGGGGGGGGGCGCTGTGGTACACTGTTCATTAATCATCCCTTCAGATCGGCTTGAGTCTGTCATCTTTGCTCTAAATCTTCTTGTAACAATGTATTTTGTCCCTAGAGGCTGGGAGCTTTAGAGGCTGGGGGACTGGAAGGAGCTTTCGAGGCTGGGGGACTGGAAGGAGCTATAGAGGCTGGGATGAGTTTTAGAGGCCGAGGGACTGGAAGGAGCTTTAGAGGCTGGGAGGAGCTTTAGAGGCTGGGGGACTGGAAGGAGCTTTAGAGGCTGGGGTGAGCTTTAGAGGCTGGGATGAGCTTTAGAGGCTGGGAGCCGTAGAGCAGCAGTACTAACCAGCCCCATTCCGCTCTGATCTGATCTAACCACCTCTGACATGCCTCACTGCACAGCTGTCACTCAACACTACCGTCTCCACGGCAACCGGTAAATGCTAGTAGGCGGAGGGAAGAGGGGACATAGAGAGGGAGGGGGGAGGGGGGAGGGGGGAGGGGGGGGGGGCGAGACCTTTAGAGAGGGAGTACACCAGACAACCTGTGTCCCATAGCAACATCTACCCCCTTCTCCCTTCCTCCTGTCATGTATCCTATTGTCCTTACTGACCTCTGACCTCTACCCCCCAGAGGAGACAGGGTGAGGGGCTTCAGGTCACACAGGAGGGCGCATTACACCATCTATCACCCTGCATAATATCCTGGTATGTGAATTAATGACGACGAGCATCCCTCGGGGAGCATTCCTTGTGATCCGCCCTCTGGATGGCTGGATCTCCAGTCGGTGCTTGAGTACTGTACTGTCCGAAGGGTACACCATCCTACTCACCCACCTCGAGCATATGAGCCACCGTCTACTCCGGCGATCTTCTTTTCCCTCCTTTCTTTCTCCCTCCTCTCCGTCTCTCTCCCCTCCCCCCCCCCTCGTTTTCCCTCCGCCCGCTCACCTCTGATCCTCCACCAGGTAGGACATCCGCTCCCTCCCCCCCGGGGCTCAGATCTGCATGCATGTTGAGGACCAATCAGCTCGGCTCAGACACGCTCAGCTCTCACGAAGATGAGCTGATGAATATTCATATCCTCCCGGTGCCTCAAAGACATACACACTCACGTACACACACGCACACGCACACATCCACACACGCAAACACTCACACATACACACACACACCTGGCAGCATGAGGCAGATTGATGCTTTCGTTGGAGTGGGCGAGGTGATGAAAGTTTATTTGATGAGAAGTGAAGTGTGTGTGTGTTCAGAGAAGGATAGAGGGCTCAGGAGATTGAAGATGAGATGGGGTTTTTTGTTGTCGCGGTGGCTGTCACTAAGGCCCAGGGAGGAAGGAAGTGTCTCTGAGTGTGTGTGTCTCGCTGTCTCTGATGTTGCCGACATTTTATTTTTTTGAATCCCTAAAAATATACTTCGGTCGAACTGTTTATTCTAGTGGTCATGTACATGTAATACCTCTGTAATTAGAGATGGCACACATCCATCCACAGAATGCATGGTTTAGTGTTCATAAGACTTCAGTAAGTAATCACTCTCAGTAAACCAAACTAAAAACAAACACTGGAAGAACTTTGTGTGCTTTTGGCTCTGGAGTTGCTGTTTGTGTGTGTGCGTGTGTGTGTGTGTGTGTGTGTGTGCGCGCGCGTGTCCGTTTGTGTGTAGGATGATATTTTCCCCTATTTAGGAATGACATTCTATATTCTTCAGATATATCCTTATAGTAAATGTAATCCACATTTATATTCTGTCATTTAAATATGCCCTTGACATTGACATTGGTCTTTATTCTGTGATTTACCTCTGTGTTGGATTTGTTTCCCCTGGCTGGCTGGCTGATTATTTTGAATAAATTGTATAGCCCTCTCACACCCTCCCTCCCTCCCTCCCTCCCTCCCTCTTTCTCTCTCTCTCTCTCTCTCTCTCTCTCTCTCTCTCTCTCTCTCTCTCTCTCTCTCTCTCTCTCTCTCTCTCTCTCTCTCTCCCTCCCTCCCTCCCTCCCTCCCTCTCCTCTCCTTGGCGAGCCATGGCCAGCGCTGGGGGAGAGAGCGACGGATGGGAGAGGCGATGAGGACAGACAGAGCGCTGGGCGAAGGAGATGCAGTCAGAGAAGCGACATGACAGGAACAGCCCCTCTGAGCCAACGGGGAGGGGGGGAGGGTAGAGCGTGGGCTTGAGAAGGCCAGGGGGGGTGAAGGAGAAGGGGGACAGGGCGGAGGTGAGGACGGACGTCAGGGAGGGTGTAAGGTGAGGCGAGGACAAGGCTGAAAGCTGGGATAGATCGGTGTGGGAGACAGATGGGGAAAGGAGAGGTTGGGAGGGCTGGATGGGTGGGGGGGCGGGGGGGGGGGGGGGAGATGTGGACATGGTTGAGATGGATGGACTGCTTTCTGGTAGTGGTAGTGGTGCCCAAGGCTGAGGTGGCTCAGAGTTCATGGTGTGTGTGTGTGTGTGTGTGTGTCAGATTGGGTACATCTAAGTTCATTTACAGATAGCGGTGTTGTGTTTCTCCTCCCTGCGCCACATCCCTGAAATGTCAGCCCATGTTGCCACGGCAGCTGGTTTATATGTGTGTGTGTGTGTGTGTCTGCAGTTTGCTCTCTAAGGTGTGTGTCGATGCATGAATAATTGATTGAAAGAGGATCAATAACACAGTGAATCAGTGCTGGGGCCGATTTTGTGTGTGTGTGTGTGTGTGTGAGAGCCCTTGCACTCTTTTTTCTCGTCTGCTGCACATGACTGTAAAAACAGCAGCCAGGGTCGGTGATGGTGTGCGGACGGTGTTTGGTTTGAGAGGAGCCAGTGTTGTCTGGCTGACCGGGGAGTGGAGTGGCTGTCCAGGATGAAACAGGCCCTGGCTGAGTCAGCTTCAGAGACCGTCTGACTCTGGGCCCCAGCCCAGCACGCATGATCGAACCGAGGTCTCGAAGCTCCGAAAAAAAGACGAGTTTTACAGATTTACTATGCTATTACTGGAGGACTGCACACTCAGTCAGATATGGGCACACACTCCAGCACACAGCGCACACACCGGCACGCACACACACGCACATAAACACACGCACCGGCGCGCACACACACACACACACATGGTGAGGGCACGGTGGTAATGGCCCACTGCCTCTCCAAGGACGAGCGAGCGAGAAAGCAGAGTAATCACTGCACCGGTTTATTACTGCTCAGAAGAGGGAGAAGAGGGGAGGGGAGGGGAGGGGAGGGGAGGGGAGGGGAGGGAGGGAGGGAGGGAGGGAGGGAGGGAGGGAGGGAGGGAGGGAGGGAGGGAGGGAGGGAGGGAGGGAGGGAGGGAGGGAGGGAGGGAGGGAGGGAGGGAGGGAGGGAGGGAGGGAGGGAGGGAGGGAGGGAGGGCACGGGCGACAGAGAAGGATTCTTGGGGAAAGAGGGACAGAGAGGAGAGAAAGTAGGACGGATGAGAGGAACACGTCCCGACTCACTCCCACGACGGTTCTCTCTCTCTTGCTCTCTCTCTGTCACACACGCACACACACGCATAGAGACACTGGAAACCACTCGGCGTAGCCAGATCCAGCGTGGGAATGTTTGTGTTTGTGTATCTCAAGAGGGACAAAGATGAGCCAAGAGGCTTCCTCTCCTCCTCCCATCCTCTCCTCCTCTCCTCCCATCCTCTCCTCCTCTCATCCTGCCCTCCTCTCCTCCTCTCATCCTCTCCTCCTCTCCTCCTCTCATGCTGCCATCCTGCCCTCCTCTTCTCCAATCCTCTGCTCCTCTCATCCTGCCATCCTGCCCTCCTCTCCTCCCATCCTCTCCTCCTCTCCTCCTGCCCTCCTCTCCTCCTCTCCTCCTCTCATGCTGCCATCCCGCCCTCCTCTTCTCCCATCCTCTTCTCCTCTCCTCTCGTCCTCTCATCCTGCCCTCCTGCCCTCCTCTCCTCCTCGCAGCTCCTTTCATCGTTCTTCTCTTGCTCCTCTCCTGTGTCCTCTGACACAGTGTCACCCTGTGCTGACCAGGCGTCGTCCTGGGTGCGTTTGCACCTGCCACACAGACTCCCAGGTGCACTGAATGAACACACACCCATGCTGTACACACTGTTATTATAACACGCAGGTATAATTGAACAACAATACTACTTACAGGACAAACACAGCCTTACAGTGGTGTTGGAGTGAGGAGGAAGCTCTTTGGTGTGTAGTGTGTGTGTGTGTGTGTGTGTGTGTGTGTGTGTGTGTGTGTGTGTGTGTGTGTGTGTGTGTGTGTGTGTGTGTGGACATCTCTGGAGTGGCTCCAGCAGAACATTAATATGAGTCATATTGATTAGGCGAACAAGAATAAGCTGCCTGTTAATTATTTTCAGACTCAATAGGCTGTGGATGTTTGTGTGTGTGCCTGCTACCCTGGCCACCACAATCCTTTTAGGAGGTGTGTGTGTGTGTACGTGCTTGGTCCCTGTAATCGTGTTAGGTCTCTGTCAGGGAGAAAACAGCTCAGAGTGAAATTTCATTACCAGTCTGCAGCTCTGTGGTATGTCTGTCTCTGTGTGTTTGTGTGTGTGTGCGTCTGCGTGTGAATTCTTGTAAACTGGAGTTTCTTTTGGCACTTTAATTGAACTTGAACTCCTGTCGTGGCCACATAAGTTGTTGGGTACGCCGTTAATGATAGTTTTAGTCCCAAAGATCTGTCCATCCACTTCACACACGCAACAAGCCAAACAAGCAACACACACAGCGACACTTAGCGAGACACTCACCTACCCAGTCCTTGAGAGGAGTGCATCAGTAAGCCAATTCACAGTGTCCATAATGACTGAGACTATAGGAACAGGGACAAGAGCCTCTACAACACTGGAGCAGATGGGCATTTAGTTGTAGACTGAGCTGCCCTAAGGGACCCACACGCAGACACAGTCTCTCTCTCGCTCTCTCTCGCGCTCTCTTTCTCGCCCTAGCACTAAAACACACACACTCCAAGAGCAGGGGGCACTCCCTCTCCTGCAGTGCAGTAATTAGTGGTGTGGTGCCCAGTGGAGCCTAGTAATAGGTTTATGCTCCCAGGCCAGCAAAGGACAGGCAGGCAGGCAGGCAGACAGACAGTCAGACAGGAATGTGGGAACACAGGACAGACAGACAGTCAGACAGACAGACAGACAGACAGATGGGAAGGTAGGCAGAGAGACAGGAAAGCAAACAGACAGACAGACAGACAGACAGACAGACAGATGGGAAGGTAGGCAGAGAGACAGGAAAGCAGACAGACAGACAGACAGACAGACAGACAGACAGATGGGAAGGTAGGCAGAGAGACAGGAAAGCAAACAGACAGACATACAGACAGATGGGAAGGTAGGCAGAGAGACAGGAAAGCAAACAGACAGACAGACAGACAGACAGTCAGACAGTCAGACAGACAGACAGACAGACAGACATGAAAGGAGACTTGAATTCTCCTCTCATTCTTGTTGTCTTGCCGCCCTCCTTGAAGTCCGAGTGTCCGTCTGGCTACAAATACACATGCGCACACCCACCCGCATCTTCTGGTCTGTGTGTAAGTGAGCTGGAGAATGGCTAATGTAATGATATAATGTCTGGGAAATGTGTTGCACATTAGAACATCATGATGTGTGTGTAATGAGCCGAGAGATGGGAAAGTGCTGCTACTCCCCCTCTTTCCTCCTTGCTCCCCCGCCTTTACCTTCTACCCCCTCTCCCTCTCTCCCTCCCTCTCTCCCTCTCTCCCTCTCTCCCCCCTCCCTCCCTCACTCCCTCCCCCCTTTCCCCCCCCTCTCTCTCTATCTTTCTCCCTCTCTCGCTCTCTCGCTCTCTCCCTCTCTCCCTCTCTCCCTCTCTCTCTTTCTCCCCCCTCCCTCCCTCCCTCCCCCTCTCTCTCTCTCTCTCTTTCTCCCACTCTTTCTCTCTCTCTCCCCCTCTCTCTCTCTCTCTCTGTACTCATCTGTCATTCCATAGGCGGCTCTCCTTCCCTCTCAACCTTTCTCCGTTTTTTTTCCCCTTCGCACGCTCACGCACATAAACACACACGCGCTCCCACACACGCGCTCACAAGCACGTGCATTCTGTACACATGTGCTCGTACACACACACACACGCACATAACCGAGGAAACACCTGTAGGAAAAATGCATATCAATACGCCACATGTGACACACAGTTGAGCAGAGCGATGTAGTGTTGCTCGTGAGCAGGCAGCGATCCTGTCTGCTTCTGCTGACACCTTACTCTTTCTCCCCACCTCTGTTCCTAGTTTGGCCCTCTCACACACACACACCCACACAGAAACTGTGGCAGTACTGGCACTGCCTCTCAGGAGACCATTCCTCCCCCTCTCCTCCGCTCATCTCCCCCTCCTGTGTTCACCGCAAAGAGAGGGAGGAGAGGTTTGGCTCAGGGTGCTGTGTCAGGGTGTCTGGGTGTTTGGAGGTGGGTTTCCAGGGCTTGCGTCAGTGCAGGCCCTCAGGCTGCAGTCCAACCCGCTTCAGAACCCCATGGCCCCAGGCTAACTGTCTGCTCTTACCAGAAACAAGTGTTTGTGTGTATGTGTGTGGGTGTGTGTGTGTGTGTGTGTGAGGGTGTGTGGGTGTGGGTGTGAGGCTGTTTGTACGTGTGTGTCAAACGTCTGTTTCCACAGGGAATTGATATGAAAGTGAATTCATTATTTCTTCTCAACTTTCCCAAAAAGTCAAAAGCCTCCGGGAGGAAATGAAATTATTCATGCTGGGTTTTCGTCTTTTCAGGTTCTCCAGTCACGTTGTCTTTTTACCCTACAAGTGTGTGTTTGTGTTTTGATCGCCGCTGTGTTTGTTGTTCCAGAATGTTCCAGCTCTGCCGTGTGGCAAGGCTCTCTACTCCTACGAGGGGAAGGAACCTGGCGACCTGCAGTTCACGAAAGGTGACATCATCATCCTGCGACGCAAAGTTGACGACAACTGGTACCATGGCGAGCTGAACGGTAACCATGGTTTCCTGCCGGCCAGTTACATCCAGCTCCTGAGGCCTCTGAGCCAGACTCCGCCCCAGGGCAAAGCGCTTTACGACTTTGAGGTCAAAGACAAGGACCAGGACAAGGACTGTCTGGCATTCAGCAAGGTAATACACACACACACACACACACACACAGACACACATACACACACTGACTCTGACACTGTAACACACACAGACGAGCGAGGCAAAGTCTGCTCTGATCATTGTATTTACACCAAACACTGAACGACGCACTCAAAGAGAAGCTCCATCAAATTGAATCGTTATGCTGCTGGTGTGCTGGTTTGTGATCCAGAACGTACACTCCTGGTTGATCTGTGTGATTTGGTACTCCCGTAATGGTCTCTCCATCTCTCAATCCCTCCATCTCTCAATCCCTCCAACTCCACATCGTCAGAGTTCCTTAACACTATTGAGCACCTTCCCTGTGGAGAGCTGTCTCCGAGGTGTGGGGCGAGGCGGAGAAAAAGAGACTGAGAGTGAGGAAGGAGAGAGAGAGAGAGACTGAGAGAGAGAGAGAGAGAGAGAGAGAGAGAGAGAGACAGAAGAGAAAGGGAGGAGTGAGAGAGAGGAGAGATGGAGGAGTGAGAGAGGAGAGAGGGGGACGAGAGCGTCCCTCGCCTCTCGCCGTGAAGTGTTTGTGAGACATTGCGGCGTAAACAGTGATTTGTATTCCCACCACTCCCTGTCCTCTTCAAAGCTCATCATTTGTTCCTGCTGTTAGAGAGACTCATTTGAGCTGAGGAAACTGGAGGCTGTGTGTCGTCCCTTTCTTTTCTCTGGCTGTGTGTTTGTGTGTGTGTGTGTGTGTGTGTGAGAGAGAGCTCCTTTCTCAGCTGCACCTGGCTTGCAAAGGCTCGATTAGAGTTTGGGATGTAGGGCCAAATCGTAGGACAGAGGGACACAGAGACTCACATCCTATCCCTACCGCCAACTGCTGCACACACACACACACACACGCAGATGCACTCACACACACGCCCTCGCTCAAGAACTCACACACACACACACAGACGAACACACGTTCCACCACAGACACACACACGCTCTCAGACAGACTCGGCCTCATAGACTGCAGCTGTGTGTGTGTGTGGCGCTGGTGGGGGGAAGGGGGAGGGTGGTGGGGAGGTGGTGGTGTTGTGAGTTTTTGCTTGATTACGGAAACATAGTAGCACGCCGCCCCTTTGTAAATACAGGATGTGTGGTTGACGCTGCAGCCTTTGTTTTTCTTCGGGTTGTTTAATGGTCTGAGCGTTCTGACGCGGAGATCATGATCCTTGGAGCACAGGCTAATTGATGGAGGGAGGGGCTGGAGGGGGAAAAGTCTCGCTCGCACACACACGCGCTCACGCCGACACACACACCCACACACACACACACACACACAAACACACACACACTCTCTATGCCTCTAGTTCCTTCCGTGGTTTATCTATGTTCCTCCATGCAGGACCAGAGCTGTGTGATATCGTGTTATGCTTGGGCTCATTACTCAGTATGACTAATACACACTCATTTAGCGGGCATCATTGCAATTCCAATGGCATCAAGGGCCCCCTTCTTCAAGTACATCTCAGCCTGTTTTGTTTCAGTCGTGAAGGGCTGAAAGAGGGTGCGCGTCGTTCCGATTGGAAGTTGGTCTGCTTACGTGTGTGCGCGTGCGTGAGAGAGAGAGAGAGAGAGAGAGAGAGAGAGAGAGAGAGAGAGAGAGAGAGAGAGAGAGAGAGAGAGAGAGAGAGAGAGAGAGAGAGAGAGAGAGAGAGAGAGAGAGAGAGAGAGAGAGAGAGAGAGAGAGAGAGAGAGAGAGAGAGAGAGAGAGAGAGAGAGAGAGAGAGAGAGAGAGAGAGAGAGAGAGAGAGAGAGAGAGAGAGAGAGAGAGAGAGAGAGATAAGAGGGAGAATTTCGCGTTCCCAGACAGAAACAACCGGTGTGTGAGTAGTTTCAATTTGTGTGTGTGTGTGTTTGTCTTTAACCTAACTCTTTGTCTGTCCCGTAGGATGAGATCCTAACTGTCATCAGGCGAGTGGACGACAACTGGGCAGAAGGCATGCTGGGAGATAAGATTGGGATTTTCCCCATCCTCTACGTGGAGGTAATCGAAAGCCGCGGAACTAACCTTCCCCCGCCCTGTCATTGCCCTCCCACACACTTTATCGAACGCTCTCAGACACAACGTCATCCACAACGCAATTATCCCAGTGTTGTGTGCACTGATAAAGATGTTGAGCTAGTGATGGTTTGGAGCCCGGGATCGGTTTTATTGAACAGGAGACAGCCTCCTGGTCCCCCCCTGGTGTCTTGCCAGCCAGGACGTTGCTAGTCCTCTGTCCTGTCTTCCCAGAGTGGAGTTTGTAATGTTGTAGCCGCAGGGGTGTTTTCCTCCCCCTGGAGAGAGAGAGATAGAGAGTGTTAGAGAGAGAGAGAGAGAGAGAGAGAGAGAGAGAGAGAGAGAGAGAGAGAGAGAGAGAGAGAGAGAGAGAGAGAGAGAGAGAGAGAGAGAGAGAGAGAGAGAGAGAGAGAGAGAGAGAGAGAGAGAGAGAGAGAGAGAGAGAGAGAGAACGGGAGAATAAACGACTAGAGCTTTAAAACTGTCAGGAGATTTACTCACATCAGGGCTTTGTGTGTGTGTCTCGCTCTATCTCTCTGTCTCTCACCATGTGTACTTGTGTTTGCGTTTGTTTGTGTGTGTGTGTGTGTGTGTGTGCATATCTGTGTGCGCGCGTGCGCTAGGTGTCAGGAGAGTAAGTGTCATAAGGCCGTGCAGCAGTGCATTAGGGGCATTATGTATTGATTTACTTAGACGGCTTTCATTGGTGGTGGTGCTGGTGGGGGGGGGGGGGGGATGTGAAGAGGAGGATGGGGGTGGGGAGGGCTGGCCCCTGGCTAAGTAAAACATGATTCATTATCCTTCCTCGCGAGAAGCGCTTTATAAACACACAGGGTTACAGTTATTATCTGTCCTCTACCAGGCAGTAAACCTTGACTGTGACCAGGCTAGCTTTACTACCTGGACAATACAGTCTATGAAATTAGCCAGTATTCCAAATGAATATGTTGCATAAATATTGGACCAGGGCAGACTCTGTTCATACAGTGCATAAACACAGTGGCAGACGAGCACACACACACACACACACACACACACACACACACACACACACACACACACACACACACACACACACACACACACTGGGGGGCTTATTAGACAGAGATCCATCCCATCTTTGGCTCAGCAGGGAAGCAGTGGCGTATATAGAGGGTTGGGGGACAAGGCGAGTGTTAGGGGCTGAGAGGAACAGCACTAATTAGACTGAGGATAGGAAAGGGGGGCACCTGTCTCCCTAAAAATGTGTGTGTTTGTGTGTGTTTGTGTGTCTCACTGACTTCATCTCAAGCATTCTTTTCACAGTGTAGACGATCATCAACTGGCATCTCAGTCTTACTAAGGGGAGGACAAACCAGCCACTGTGCACACACAGACACACACACAGACACACACACACACACACACACACACACACACACAGAGTCTACGGTTCTGTAAGCACAGTACCGAACAGATGAAAGATGACCAAAGAGCTCTTATTGTGCCAAAAGCACTTAGCGAGTGATAGTTTCTTTCTGGGGAAGAATTCACACAAACACACGCCCACACACACACGTACCCATACACACACACTCATGCACACTTAACATAGCAGATACACATTATGTGGCATTTTGTTGTGGAAAAACTATAAACATCAGATTTCATCCATTGTTTTCATTACTGCTGAAGTCATTTTGTTATCTGAGACCAAATATCAGGGAAGTTATTTGTTGCTTTGTCCTTCTGTTGGTGTGTGTGTGTGTGTGTGTGGTGGGGGGGTTATGTCAAGTGGGTCTATGACCTTAACTGTGTGTTGTCTATGCCTGTCCCCTGAGAGAAGAAAGTGTTATCACTGCAGGATCCATCTATCACACTCATTAGCATATGTTATAGGTTTGATTAGCATAACTATTAATATGGAAATGTGACATCTTAAACATTGAACCGCATTTGGCCCATCCTCTCACACATGCACAGACACACACACACACCTACACACACACACGTACACACATGCCTGTTATTGGAATGCATTTTCATGTATGTGTCTTCGTGCAGGAGTAACTGCAGGAGCGAGATAGAGACAGAAAAACACGTCTCACCCTGTGCCCTCTGGACTGATAGAGCCTGCCGTGTGTGTGTCTGTGTGTGCGTGTGTCTGTGTGTGCGTGTGTCCGTGCGTGTGTGCGCTCCCGAAATGTGTGCGCGTGCTTCGCCGTCTCCTTGAGTGTGTGTGTGACTCAGAGACCGTGTTGTTGCCGGGCAGATCTCCAGACTCCACCTGTAAGTGTCTATCCAGAGGCAGACAATAGAAAAATCCTTCCCAGCTCTAATTGGCTCTCCGACAGCAGCTGCACGACAAAGCGCACGTCGCGTCCTCTCGCGCGGAGCCCGTGGGAGCCGTGTAAAGGGTTCGCTCCGGGAAGGGGCGTGTCCGTCAGCGAGCGGGTGCGCCGAGAACGCGTGTCATGCTGAGAATGACCCCCCCCCCATACGGCTGGTCGGGGGCATGTGCGATGGCGTGCTGCTTATCTGCGGAGCTGCCAACGGCACCGAGCGATCCCCCCGAGGATCGGGAGGTGCGAGGCGCTCAAAGAGACGTCATCGACGACGAGGCGTCCATCTCCTTCCCTTGACCCGTCCTGTTCTCCCCTCGCAGCTGAACGAGACCGCAAAGCAGCTGATGGAGATCGACAAGCCCGCGCCCGCCCCCGTCCCCGGGCCCAGCTCCGACCCGTCCCCCGGGCCCCCGTTGGGGCCCTGCTCCCCCGGCCCCTCCCCCAGCCCCTCCCCTTCCCCGGGAGGGGGCCCCTCGCCCCACAGGCGGGGCGAGGGGAAGAAGAACGCCAAGAAGCGCCACTCGTTCACGGCCCTGAGCGTGACCCAGAGGACGGCCCAGCTGAACAACAGACACAGCATGGAGATCTCCCACCCTGTGCTCATCAGCTCCTCTGACCCCAGGGCTGCTGCACGCATACAGGTACACACACACACACACACTCACACACACACACATGACCGCCCCTCAATACATGACATAGCATGTTCAGACATGCGACCAGACTTCCACATGCATGGAAACATACCTACGGAGGACTTTGTTTATGTAGCGATGGTGTGCTTGTTTTACGTACCTATAGTGTTTTTTATTTACTTTGTGAATGGGGTGACTCACCTGTCATGTGTCACGTGGGCTGAGGTCTTACTGAAGGGGCCTGGGTTTCAATCTGCTTTAGGCCATTGGAGCGTGTCCTAACCACCGTCCCTCCCCTACATCTCCTGTCATTCTTCACTGTCCTTCCCCGTACAGCAGAAATGCCCTGAAAAACACCTTCCTGAAAAATGAACTTTCATGAATGGTTGTTTATGTGTGTGTGTGTAGGACTCCTCCCCTCCTGGCCCCTCCCCCTCCTCTGTGGGTGTTCTGGTTCCTCCCAGGGTGGCGTCAGTCACGTCTGAACTCCTGGCCCACGCCAAGGTCCAGCTGCCTCTCAACATGTAAGTGGAGCGCACACTCCTCGGTCGCCCCTCGACGATGTCACACATCTGCGTTCGGATTCGTTGAGCACATGCTTTCATCCAGAGCGACAAACAAACGGTGGATGTCGGGAGCGCAGCAGATAATCAAAGATGAGGACTGCACAGTCATACCAGTATTGTGCGGTGATGTTTGTCGCATTAAGTCCTGCGAGGGCTGTTGCAGAGCTAGGACAGGCTGAGGAGGAATGTTGTACGTTGTTGAGTTAGAGTGGTGCTGTGGTTGGAATTGATTGTTTTTTATCTGTGGGGTAAGGCATAGCTGAAGCCAATGCTAGGTGGCTGTCACATTCAATAACGTTCTTAACACACACGCACACACACACACACACATCCTCCGGTGTGGGTTGTACCGCTGATGAGGTCGAATGCTTCCATCCTGACCCGGCAACCAGCCCTGTTGCCATGGGGAAAACGCACCCTGTTACCATAGTAACCCATAGGCAGCTTATTTAGACCTTGTTTACTCTCAGTCTTATTATTGGTGTTAAGTCCATAAGCTTGTCACAGGACATACACATTTAAACAAGAAAGAAATGTACATTCAAAATGACATTCAGATGCCAGGTAAGTCTGTATCCAAATCTTTACTGATAAACAAGCTTGTGTGTGTCTGGCGATGCATGTAAACACTCTGTATAGTCAGTCTGTCCCAGTGTCTCGGAAAGGCCTTTACGTTCCGAAACATATTGCAGGTAAACTGTGTCTCATGCGATAGTGTGTGCTGGTATGTGTGTGTCTGTGTGCGTGTGTGTCAGATACCTGGCCCTGTACGCCTACAAGCCCCAGAAGGCCGATGAGCTCGAGCTGAGGAAGGGGGAAATGTACCGCGTCACAGAGAAGTGTCAGGACGGCTGGTTCAAAGGCACCTCGCTGAGGACCGCATCTTCCGGAGTGTTCCCTGGGAACTACGTCACGCCTGTGTCCAGGTGAGACAGGGTGACTAGGGGGAGCGGTGGGGGTGGGGGGGGGGGGTGGCTGCAGAAGTGTTCTCATCCTTATAATAGTCATCCTAATTTGAGTCCTTTATCGAGTGGATTCAATAAAGTACCGTCTGTAGCACCGGGGTAGAATGCCGGCAGCAGCCGGAAAAATAATATGCAGTGACATATTGTCTCCTGGTCATCATCATCATCTCCTGACCCGTAGTGGTAATGTGCTCACAGCAGGAGGATTTTGGGGGGGTGGGGGGAGGCTGCCTGCTGGATATGTGAGCCAGTCAACCCCCTGCAGACGCCAGGGACCTGCAATGGCTGAACACACAGCAGGGAACCCCCCGCCACCGTCAGTGACTGCTTCACTGCCGCCGCTGAAACTGGTTACACAACTCTCTACAAATGCACAGCCAAGACGGAGAGGGAGAGGGAGCGAGAACAGAGAGAGAGAGTAGGTGTAAGAGAGAGAGGGAGAGAGACAGAGAGAGAGGGAGAGAGAGAGAGAGAGAGAGAGAGAGAGAGAGAGAGAGAGGGAGAGACAGAGACAGACAGAGACAGAGACAGAGACAGAAAGAGACTCAGTTAGGTAGAAGAGTTGAGAATAGAAGTCGAGCCTAGTAGAGTAGAGTTGACACGGATACTTCATACTGAGACATGCAGAGAGCCAAAGGGGCCA
Organism: Hypomesus nipponensis; assembly: GCF_054491055.1. Taxonomy (NCBI): domain Eukaryota; kingdom Metazoa; phylum Chordata; class Actinopteri; order Osmeriformes; family Osmeridae; genus Hypomesus; species Hypomesus nipponensis. The sequence goes on along the minus strand of NC_140383.1, from coordinate 9,748,914 downwards.
TTCTGTTCATTTCCCCCTCAACTTACATGCTGTCTATCTCTCCTTCTATCTACCTCTTTTTCTTTCTCCGTCCCTCTCTCTCCCTCTCCGTATATTTCTCGCTGTTCCCCTCTCTTTCTCTCTCTTCCTCCTCCCCCACTCTCTGCACTGCAGCCTCCAAAACTCTCAATATGATAATGAGCGCCTGCCAGAGCTGGAATGACACACACACACACACAGACACATGCACACACACACACACACACACCATGGACAGGTGGGGAAGGGGGGTAGGGGAGGAGGGGACACGAGGGATGAGTGGGAGGAGTGGGAGGAGCAGTGCTCTGTGTTCCTTTTAGAGGAGATTTGTTATTGGACGGCGTCCTGCTTATGGATTTGGCAGCCATGTTGGTTGTTGGAAGGAACTGGCTTCTCCGCTCCTCTATGGAGGATAGACATGGCTTGAAATCTGGCTTCGCACAGCCGCTCCCACAACACCCACCCCACCCCCCGCCCACCACCCCCGCCACACGCAAACCATGCGCACGTGACATGCTCGGTGCATGAGCCATAGCTTCTGTCCCCAGTGAAGGGAGGTCGATGTACAGCCGTGAGGACCAGGGTGTTATGGAGACATGGTCAATAGCCCCCCCGGTCACCACTCTCGTTCTCAGCTCTCTGGTTGGACGTTAACGCTCGTCGTAAAGCCGTGTACGAGCTGGCCTGTCAGTGTGCGTCGGGCCGCCGGGTGACTCTGGAGGATTTGGTGCTGGAAGGAAACTGCTGAGGGATGATTGGACAGTGATGTCATGGATATCTGCAGGCCTACCTCTACAGGAAGTCTTCCTGCTGTGCACCTCCTCCAACGTTGGTGCTGTAAACCTGCTCATTCTTATACTCTCTCTCTCTCTCTCTCTCTCTCTCTCTCTCTCTCTCTCTCTCTCTCTCTCTCTCTCTCTCTCTCTCTCTCTGTCTCTCTCTCTCTCTCTCTCTCTCTCTCTCTCTCTGTCTGTCTGTCTGTCTGTCTCTCTCTCTCTCTCTCTCTCTCTCTCTCTCTCTCTCTCTCTCTCTCTCTGTCTCTCTCTCTCTCTCTCTCTCTCTCTCTCTGTCTGTCTGTCTGTCTGTCTGTCTGTCTCTCTCTCTCTCTCTCTCTCTCTCTCTCTCTCTCTCTCTCTCTCTCTCTCTCTCTCTCTCTCTCTCTCTGTCTCTCTCTCTCTCTCTCTCTCTCTCTCTCTGTCTGTCTGTCTGTCTGTCTCTCTCTCTCTCTCTCTCTCTCTCTCTCTCTCTCTCCCTCTCTCTCTCTCTCTCTCTCTCTCTCTCTCTCTCTCTCTCTCTCCCTCCCTCTCTCTCTCTTTCTCTCTCTCCACAGGGCTCCATTTGTGGTGACAGGTTCGCGAGGTCCCTGTCTTTCGGGGCAGGTGGGAGGGGGTCAGGGGGGCAAAGGGGCCGTGCCCCCCTCCTCCCCCGGCTCCCCGGGCCCCTCCTCTCGCCCCTCCCCTCCCCACTCCAGCAACCCTTCCTCCCCGCAGTCGGCCGCTGCCCAGCTGAAGAACTGCCTGCGTTCTGGGCAGCAGACGGTGAACCAGGCTCGCTCCGCCTTGCAGCTGGGTAAGACACGTTCACACACACGCACCTTCAGCTCTAGTGACTCTGCCCTGAGGGTTCAACAGCCCAGTAGCAAAGATGAAGCCTACCTGCTTTACTGGTAATGTTTCTGTCTGACCTTCTGGTGCTTTGCTATCAGAACCGTCGAGAACACTGGTCTGCTAACGGCCTAGATGTGGTCTGTATGCGGCCTCTATCTGTACATCTCTCTGTCTCCCTCCCCCCATCTCTCTCTCTCTCTCTCTCTTTCAGTAAGAACATGTGATGGTGTTTAAGGTTCCTTCTGGGAGTCTCATGAGTGTACAGTGTAGAAACACTGCCAGGAATAACACGAGCACACACACACACATGCACACACACACACTAATAGGCCATGCACACAAACAGATGAACAAACACATACTCCTTCCTCGATGACATCACTCGCCTGTTGTTTTGTGGAGGCGTAATGATAGAGTCCAGAGTGCTGCCTCACTCGCTCCTTTCACCTCCCTGTTCTCTTTCTCTTTATTCATCTATCTATCCATCTCTTTTGCTTTCTCTCCTTAACTGAATTTCAACAGCCTCATTGGCTTGTTAAGATTAATTTTCAATATCCCCCAGAGCTTACATACAACAAACAAATTAACATTACGTACTGTGAAAAGCAAATGAAATGTAAATACATACTGTACATAATAACATCATGAGTGTATGGCAGGTTGCCACATGATTTAATCAGGCTGTGTTCTCCTATTGGGTATAGCATTTTGTCTCTATTTGTTAGAGTTTCAAATTCTTCATCTTTCATGTTTGTTGATTCTCTCTCTCTCTCTCTCTCTCTCTCTCTCTCTGTCTCTCTCTCTCTATCTCTCTCTCTCTCTCTCTCTCTCTCTCTCTCTCTCTCTGTCTCTCTCTCTCTATCTCTCTCTCTCTCGCGCGCTCTCGCTCATGCTCTTTCAGACAGTCACATCTGGCCTCCATTATCGTCTATGACTATGAGTCTGGAGGCTTGGTCACATGACTGTTATGTGTTTCCCCTAAAAGGCTCCTGACAACCACACTGGTCATACATGGCTGTAGCAGGTGCCCAGTATCAACGCCATAGTTACGCTCTGCTACAGCAGTTCACCTTGTAATGTACATGACAGCTTTATAATGACCACAGTGTGTGTGTGTGTTTTCCTCAGTCCACAGCCCCCCAGCCGGCAGCCCAGAGCGTCCCACAGCAGCCATCTCCCCTATTCGACCCCAGAGCTCCTCCCCTTCGCGCTCCCAAGGCCAATCGGGTCGCCCGCTCTCCATGGTGTCCCCTGGACCCTCCCTCCAGCCCTCTCCTCTCTCCTCCCCTGCCGGGCGCCCCCTCCATCCCCTCTCTTCCCCCCTCTCCTGCCTCACCCCTCCCAACACCTCCGCCGCTCTCCTCAACGGGGATGCCTCGTGTCCCGGCCCCTCCCACAGCAACGCCCAGGGGGCTGTTCCCCCGAAAGCAGAGAAGGTGAGCGTTGGTGGCATACACACACACACACTGCCTCAGTGACTAGTACCTGGACCCACACACACACTGCCTCAGTGACTAGTACCTGGACCCACACACACACTGCCTCAGTGACTAGTACCTGGACCCACACACACAGTGCCTCAGTGACTAGTACCTGGACCCACACACACACTGCCTCAGTGACTAATTCAATGACTGACGGCCTGACCAGCTGACTGTCAGTTGGGAGGCCAGTCTCTGTGCTCAAGCACTGTGTAAGTGGAGGTTGAGGGAAGTGAAGGGACAGTGATGGATACTCTGGTTCTCTTCATCTCCACGTTCTGCCTCAGTGTTGACTGACCGCAGGGAGATGGAGCGAGGTAAGCTCACTGCAGCTCCCCAAACTACAAACCGAAAAGTAGCTTTAACACCCATTTATGGGCCGAGTGGTAATGAGAGAGCTGGTGTAAAGCTAACTGGCAGACAATGTTACAGTCATCGCCAGTCATTGTCCCGGCTGTCAGTCACTTTGTCAGAGCAGCTTGTAATTGTTCGAGCTTTCCCTCTCGCTCTCTCGTGTCTTTCTTTATCCCTCCCTCTCTCTTTTTCTCTTGATTTGTCTGTCTAGCATCTTCCACTGGTGGAGATGGAGATGTGAGTTCCAGGGGGTAGTGTGTGTGTGTGGGGGGGGGCGTGTGTGTGTGTGTGTGTGGGTGTGCGTATAAGTGTGTGTTTGTGTAAGGCGCTGTGGGGTTTCAGGTCCGCTGTGCTCACTCCGATAGACACCTCAATGCCCCCATGCTGATTATGCACCGATAATTGGGTCTGACTCACCCTTCACCCTTCACCAAGCCCCCCACCCCCCTCACCCCACCCAACCCCTCAACTCGTTTCCCCTCACCCTGTCTCTCTCCCTCGCACAGAATGCACCGCTTAATTAAATCAAACGTCAAGAGTATACTATGGCATATGCTACCCCCTAGTGGCTGGACTGACACAGGCATCCGATCACAACAATTCCGGTTGCCTGCCTCACGGTTACACCTCACGTCAGCAAGTCTCTTTGGTTGGAGACTGATGGCATGAGTCTGTTGATGCGAGAATAACGTATTGCCCTGTCCTTCCCTTCTCTCCTTCCCTCTCTCCACCCCTCTCTCCTTCCCTCTCTCCTTCCCGCCCTCCTTCTGTCCGTCCTCAGAAAGAGAAGAAAGCAGGGGGACTCCTGAAGCTCCTCTCCGGGGCGGCCGCCAAGAAGAAGAGTCGTTCCCCCCCCTCCTCCCCTCCCACCCACGACGCTCGGCCCCCGTCACTCGCCACGGGCGCCACGGCCACCGACGCGCGCCCCTCCTCCAGCCACGGCCGCGCCGGCTCCTGCTCGATGGAGGCCCACGGGCGGGCGGGCTCCTGTCCCATCGAGAGTGAGATGGCGGGGGCCATGGGCCTGGAACCACTGCACAGGAAGTCGGGATCGCTGGATCTCAACTTCCCCCTGTCCCCGCCGACAACCCGCTCGGGAAACGCGCTCCTCGCTCTACGACCGGAGCCAAAACCCCTCTCCAGAGAGAGGTAGATCTGGAGGACTCTAACGCGCGCGCCCGTACGCACACACGCATACAAACGCACGCAAACTCTGTCTTTCACTTTCCGTCTTGTCTTTTTCTCTCTCTCTTTTGCTCGCGCACACCCGAGGTTCCCCTTCCCACACCACGACGAACGACCACACCTCAGGACACCGCCCATTATCTACACGCTCAGTCAATCTATGCACAGCACAGCACCATTTTATCTGGTGTGTGTGTGTGTGTGTGTGTGTGTGAGGGATAGGGAGGGAGTAATGGAGCCCTGCAAGATACACATAATGGCCTGCGGGCCTCACAATGGTCGACGATGATCTGTCCTTCAACGGTTCCTACGTGCAATGACTTACAGCTTGGGATGATCAATAGATTTTGTTTTGAGTGATCACTTAAGAAAGACTCTCTTACACACACACACACAACCGACACTGGACAAGAGAGCCCAAAGCATGGTCCATGTAATTACACACAAAATCTATGTGCCTTCGGGAAATCAATACACACACAAAGAGAGAGAGAGAGAGAGAGAGAGAGAGAGAGAGAGAGAGAGAGAGAGAGAGAGAGAGAGAGAGAGAGAGAGAGAGAGAGAGAGAGAGAGAGAGAGAGAGAGAGAGAGAGAGAGAGAGAGAGAGAGAGAGAGAGAGAGAGAGAGAGAGAGAGAGAGAGAGAGAGAGAGAGAGAGAGAGAGAGAGAGAGAATGGCGAATGCTTATCCACACCCTCCGACCAACCCAACCCTCTCCAGAAACCACATAAATCTGTGTGCATCTGTGAAACGTTTACCTACGAGAGAGAGAGACCCTGACTGATTGTGAGCTTTAGAGCAGTTTGTATCTCCCCACGTCTGTCCAGCTGTCTCAGGGCTACAGCTCACTGTTAATCATAACCACGGAATCCTCCGCCGCACTGTGTTTTGGTATGTGATGACAGAGATTGCAGCTTGAAGATATGGGGGAAAAAAACCAAACGGCCTTTCTGGGTTCAAGGGTGGTCATTTGGGGTGTTTTGAAGTTATAATTTTCTCAGGCTAACTCGCCTCGGTCCCAATTTAAACTCTGTGAAAAGAGGCATCCTAGGAGGGATTGCGGGAGGAGGTGGCATGTGTGTGTGTGTGTGTGTGTCAGAGTGGGACGCCAACCCCATCCCTGCCTTGTGTCCCTGCAGGTACCGCGTGGTGGTCCCCTACCCCCCCCAGAGTGAGGCGGAGATCGAGCTCAGGGAGGGGGACGTGGTGTTTGTCCATAAGAAGAGGGAGGACGGCTGGTACAAAGGCACCCTGCAGAGGACCGGGCGCACTGGCCTCTTCCCTGGCAGCTTTGTGGAGGGCTTCTGAACACAATTACACACAGACATACATACATACATACATTCATACATACATACATACATACATACATACATACATACACACATACATATATATGAACACATATTGTAAGCACAACAAAAAAACAAAACATATAAAACAGGCATTCACATATTAACAGACACACTGTCACAGCTAACACGTCCACACATAGCCAGCCTGGCTCCAACCAGCCACACAGGAGCCAGGCAGCTTTTATAGTCAGGCACTCCCAGGACAACTATGGGAGGGGTCCTTAAACAAACATCCATCATTATGGACTTTTGATGTGGACATCATCCGCTACTGAAGGGCACACCTCTTGGAGCGCAGAAGGACAGAAACACTACCATCACTACTGCCATTCTCTATCGGAGCTCCCGATCTCTACCTTGATGAGTATTTTTGTACTGCTTTGGTGTGTTGCTTTGTGAATTTCTACGTCTGACGTGTGGGTCATAGGCTGAGCTTTAATCCTATGTCCCAGAGAAAAAAAACACCTTGAAACTTAGTGCTTCAGCCACCTTCAGTGTGTGTGCGTGTGTGTGTGTGTGTGTGTGTGTGTGTGAGTGTGTGTGTGTATGTGTGTTTGAGCAGCTGGTGCTAAAAGCACATAATGACTTTTCTGGCAAACCTCCCCTATCTCCACACAAGTGGGAAACCAGCATAGTGTTTAAAGAAATGAGTTTGTGTGTGTCTGTGTGTGTGTGTGTCTGTGTGTGTGTCTGCATGTGTGTGTGTGACAATACAAGAATGTGTGTGTGCGCGCGAGAGAGTGAGTCACAGAGAGCAAATGAGCGATAAACAAATCTCTCAATGCCAGGTCAGTGGCAGCTCAATACTGGGGATGAAACAAGTTCACGGTTCCATGGTAACACACCACCTTTGGAACACAGACACGGCAGGCTCTCGTTGGTTTAGCACACACAGAGGTATGCTTGAAGTCCCAGTTCTTTATCCCCGCCCCGGAAAGCTCACGAGAAGACACAGGCACACAGCGACGGACCCCAAGTAAGAGCACACGGGAAACAGAAAGCACAGAGAATGCACAGCTGAGCGAAACGGGGCGGAACAGAAGCACAACTAGCCTGCGAACACAGGAGGGTTTTCACTCAGACGTGTTCCCCACAACAGAGAGAGTAGAGAGAGAGAGAGAGAGAGAGAGAGAGAGAGGGGAGAGAGAGGGGAGAGAGAGGGGGGGAGAGAGAGAGAGGGAGAGAGAGGGAGAGAGAGGGGGGGGGAGAGAGAAAGAGAGAGAGAGTGGGGGAGGGGAGAGAGAGAGAGCTCACAGCCACACCTTGGGTGGATCCACAGCCCCGGCCATGTTCCTGCAGGGTCCTGAGGGGACGTGAGGAGAGGCCCAGCCTGCAGCTGTCTGATTGGTGCCCGAGCAGGCATGGGAGTGGAGGTAATCCCACCCGTCTGGGCCGATGAGATGAAATGAAAGGCTCTGAGATTAAGACTGAGATTAGGAGCTTCCCATGAGCCTTTGGGCCACAGGCTAGGACTCGAGTCCCTTTTACCCCATGACACACACTCCCACTTTTTCCATTTGAAACCCCTCAGTATTTGACAGGCCTCTCGTTTGTACGAAATGTCTGCTTCCAACCCCCGTCCTCTCCTCTTCAGAATGTCTAAACGGTTTGGATTTGTGTTGTGATTCAAACGTTGTGTCTAAAATGTCTGTATGAGAACCAGCACTTTTCCTGCACAGTCAAAGCTCTACTAACAGTCAATGAAGCACAGCTCAGCTGTACTAAACATCCAAGTCAAATATGCTATTCCAGTCGGTTCGCAGGTGGTCAGCGTCTCTGTGGAGCTAATGCACAAGTCCTCCTCGTTGGGGTAACAGCACTTCCTGTTGACGCACCACTCAGACAGGAAGTAAGATTACAACACCGGTGGCCGTCTCGATTCTGGCATTTCTCTATAGGTTTTATCGGGGGGGAACGTTTTATGTGCGTCAACTGACCTGACAGATGACTTGTGTCTTTACCTCCAAGGAGACTTTAGAAAGGGCCAGAGACATGCTCTCATGCCTAGCTCTGGGGGGGAGGGGGGGTTACATTAGGCTACTGCAACAACAAAAAAAGAAAGTATATGAATATATATATTGTGCAGAATATTTATAGGCCGTTGGTGCCGTGTCATGCCCAGCGCTGGGGAGGCCAGCTCTCTACCATGTGATCATGAAGCATTGTCTTGTACTGATGACCCGTGGTTGGTTGGTTTTTCATGTTAAGTGCATTTTTGCAATAAATGCCTTTGTTTTAAAACAAACGTTGCTCGTCTCTGCCCACAACTCTGGCTCCCGTCGCCGCACTGTCCGTAGGCAACTTGAATGTCGGTTGTTGAAACAGCTTGGCCCAAATTGCCCCACTTCAAGGTAAGTACATCACATTTCCCGCACCAACAGGCAGGGAGAGGAGATTCACTTTGAACAGTGAAGGGGAGAATCTAAATGGTGCACTCTCTCTCTCTCTCTCTCTCTCTCTCTCTCTCTCTCGCTCTCTCGCTCTCTCTCTCACTCTCACTCCCACACACACCATACATGCGCAGACCTTCATCTCCTTGTCTCGTGTGCCATCCCCACATCAGGGTGAACAAGGTGTGTAATTGGTAATTTAGGAGTGTCCTCCCCGTGCCTAAATGACAAGCTCATCTCTCTGCCTGCCGTCGCTGTCACCCAGGACGAATCACAGGAGAGCCTTCCTGCCTGTCTGTCTGTCAGGAATAATCACCCCCATTTGCATTTAGAGTATGTGGCGGGAGCTTGTCACAAGTCCTGTTATTTCGTTTCGAGATGCTGTGGGTGTGCGCGCGCGCGCGTGTTTACGTGTGACCGAATAACCAGACTGACAGCAGTCTGGAGGTGTGAAGGTTTTCTTGGGACACAGTGCTGCAATGTCAACGAGAAGTCTCCCTCCCATTGAACACAACGACAGGGATGTTAACTGCACTCGAGATAGCCACGACTATCCTGGGCAAAGTTAAAGTCACTCTAACCCAGATTCCTGTGCCCTTTCGACACACACACACAAACACTCTGCAGCCCACATTTACACACAGGGGATGTGTTTGGCCTGGTTTGAAGTCCCTATCCTCAGGCCTCAGGCCTCCCTGTGTGTACTAGGCCTACATGCATCTCCAGTCGCCGAAGACACTGCAGGTATTGACCGGGATTCTGAAACGCCAGCCTGGCAGCATTCCAGATTTGTCTGGCACGGGGCCAGAGAGGGAGAGACGGGGGTGTCAGATGAAGGGCAGAGGGCCTCAGGAACAACACTGCAGATAGCAACCAAACACGCTAGGACGGAACAAAGTCCTCAGAGCAGTCTCGATAATTAGGAAGATGGATGAATAACAAGTCCCGAGGGGGCTCGTTTCTGGAACGCCTCCGTCAGGCTGCAGTTGAAAGCTGTGCATGCCGAGGTGCGTCAGGGAATAGAGGTCCTGTGTCCTGGAGAAGGGACCCGCCCAACATGGATGGCAAGCTGATTTCAGGTGCATTTGTTGACATGACCAGCAGGTCACTCCCAAAGGTGTGTGCACTATTATTAGACGCGCCACCCCTCACCCCAGATCAAATAAAAATGCAGTAATGTGGCGCCCTCTGGTGGTGAGTTAACACTCCACAGACGAGCGTTCAAACTCGATATATTTCACAACATGCTGTGTAAAAGTAGTATACATGAAGGAGGCCATGGGAAAGAAGAATGTTTTAATTCAAAGTATTAAAAAGTTGTTTTACAAATAACACTGTTTGTGTAAATACATTGTTGTGAGAGTACAAAAAGCCCCATGATCAAGCATGTGTTTCGCAGAGTGTAAACTGGTAGTGTAACGGGTCTGTGGTGAGTACCAAGTTAACATCACACATAAGGCACATACAGCATACACTTAGAACACGAGCGTTCCCGACCGCATCCGGATTCCCCACAGAGGACGTCTGTATACTTGGAACCTAAATCAATGTCTTCTGATCTTAATGGCCACCATGAATACACGGAGACGAGGACAGCGACTCCACACATTCCAAACATACACAAACGCCCTTCCAGACGCGGGAACTCAGTAGGTCTGAGAAGACAGGAGAGATGTAAACGACATAGCAAATACATTGAAGTATGCCTGCCCCCCCCCCACACACACACCCACCCCCCTGGTCTAGGACGCCCACACAGGGGTGCTACTATATAGCTCTCATCCGTCCAGCTCATTCTGGTATAACCACGGGCTGTGGGTTAGACGTGTTTTATGGCTTACTTCTTACTAGTGCTGGTTGTATGACAAATACTAGTGTGAGACGTATGAGGGGGAGAGGGGTGGGAGAAGGTCAAACTAAGGCATGGTTGCTGGTGTCTTTTAGTGGCAGAGGAATACATGGAAGCATACATATAAAACGACACAGGTAAATATACAAAATAATGGTGAGATAAATATATAAAATAACACTGAGGAGAGGTATAAACTCCACAGGAAGAGGGAATTAGAAGAATTAGACACCATAAAGCAAACAAAACTTTGGTCAAGTGTCTGTTTCTTGGCATTGGGCATCTTCCTGATTAGTGTAGGGAACTGGCCAATTAGGTCAGAGGAGGGGGAAAGGGTCAAATGCCATTGGTCGTTGGATGTAGCTTCTTCTCGCTGGAAGGCACCCGAGAGGCGCTCACATGAACCCAGAGCTGGGGAAGCAAGAGAAAAAGAGGTTAAGATGGCGGTGGTCTCGCGTCCCCAAAGAGGCGTCTGATGGGTTGAGGTCCCGGCGGGGGACCCGAGGGGCCGGAGCGCGTCGTACTTTTTGCGGTCCTTGTCCTTCTTGCCGTTGGTGTTGAGGCTCTGAGCCTGCAGCAGCTGGGCTGCGGCGCGCCTCTTGCTGAAGGAGCTCAGGTCCTCCTCCAGGGAGCGCCTTTTCTCCTCCAACACGCCCTTCTCCTCCGCGTGCAATCGCTTCAGCTGCTCAAACCTGCCCTGGAGCTAAAATACACACACAAGAACAGCAGGGGGCAGCAGAGAGACTCAGTGAGCGCTGTGACATGGGTATATTTATTCCGGGGCGCATTCTTGGAGGGGCTCGTTGGTATGCGCACCTCTCGCTCGGCGTCTTTGAGCTCGGCCTCTTTCTCTTTGACTCGCAGCACAAACATCTGCCTCATCTCCTCCTCTCTTCTCTGGAGATCCCCCAGGAACTCCTGGCGCTTGGCCTCATATGTCTGCTGGAGACTGAACACACACACACACACACACACACACACACACACAGCAGTGGTTTCATGACTAAGTTCAAAAAAAATTGCCCAAACGCCCTTCCAGGCAAAAACAAACAATGTCCCCTTGGGTCAAAAACAAACAAACAACCAAACAAACCTGACAGGCCTACCTGACGGGTTTGCACTCGGGGCCGGTGTCCTTAAAGCCCATCTCCTCCAGCTTGCAGCGGCGGTAGAGCTCGTAGTGGCGCGTGTGTGTCTGCTCCCTCAGGTCCTCCATGTTCACACAGATCAGCATCTCCCGCAGCTTCACAAAGTCACAGTGGCTCTCGTTCTCCACTGCAAAACGCACACGCGCACGGGAACACCAGAGCACGGGAGCGGTGCATTAATGACAGCGAGTGAATCCGATACGCTCGCGTCTTGAGCTCCCACACGCGCGGATACTTTACCTTGCACGACGCCCCATGGATACTGCCGAGCCTTGACCATCTTGTTCCCCACGGACACCTCCTCTGTGCTCCCCACCACGGCAAACGGCAAATGACCCTGCACAAAAGCACGTGACCCCTACAGACAACCAGCCAAGGGAAACTCCCCGATGTCCCACTCAGTAATCATGATGATCCACACAAGATAGAGCACAAGGACACGACGTAATTTGCCACGGCCGGGAATCGAACTGGCAACCTTCAGATTACTAGCCCGATTCCATAACCGCTCAGCCACCTGACTCCCACACTCGTGCGTGTGTGTGTCTCACTCACGTTCATGGTGGTGTTGACCTTTGCGACCGTCTCGTCGTCGAGGGGGAACTGGTAGATCTGGACCCCGTTGCTGACCAGCTCGCTCATGATCTTGATCTTGAACTTGTGGAGCTCGCTCTTGCTGATGGTGTCTGCCTTGGCTATCACCGGGATGATGTTCACCTGGGGGGGGGGGGGAAAGTGGAGAGAGCTCACACCCTGGGCTGTGTGCGGGTCTTACTTCACACCGAGGTTGAACTCGTGTCACTGTCCGGGTTTAGACGTGCAAGCACGATCGCGGCTCGTATCCTTTCCGACTTGTTGCAAAAACATGATCAGGGTAGGCCTGCCATAGCCTACTCCTGTAAAATGCTGAGGAAGCCATAGACTTAGTCAACATTCCTTTATGTGCTGGGCTGGCTGTTGTGTTTGTGTTGTGTTGCAGAGTGAAAGGGAGGGGGAGAGAAGGGGGGAGAGGGAGAGAGAGCGATGAAGAGAGAGAGAGAAAGGGAGCATGTGAGCGGGTGAGAGACCTTAACTAGGCATGAGACCTCTCGTCTATGCAAGCGTATGGGCCGGAGCACGCACGCACACACACACACACACACACACACACACACACACACAGTACAGCTACACACCTATCCGGGGTATCACACCAGTGCCAGAGAGAGACCACTGTCCTCTTTCTCTCAGCCCTGTTTGTTTCAGAACGTACTCCATCTCTCTGTCTCTATAGCACAAAAGACAGCTAGACCGGGAGAGACTCACAGCATTCCACTGGGCATTCAGCAGCAGTCTCTATTTACATGTAAATTAGAGGGTTCCTGAGAGCTCTGTACCACACACACACACACATCCAACTTTGGGGTGGCCTGCAGTTTTCCCATGCTCCCTGTCAGGCTGAGAGCAGGAGGCAGACATCAAAACAAACAGAATATCACATAAAATAAAAAAACAGATAGGACTAAAAAACATCATTACACACTCATTCGAACAAAAACAAGCGATGCCTAATCCTACAAAGCAAATACCGGAGCTATAAATAACTCTAACATCTGGAGCTTAATCTGCCTGTCCTGGAACTGAGTAAAGTTCCCGGATAAACACACAGCTGTGGCCACATGTAATCTGACACCTCGGGCCCACGAACACATACAAAACACGCGTCGAAATAAGAACAAAAAGTGACTCCGGGGGCACCTTGCTGTCAAGCTTCTTCATGGTCACCAGATCCAGGGACTTGAGGGAGTGGCCTGATGGGGAGATGAAGTACAGACAGGCGTGGACACGCGAGTCATGGTAGTTATGCAGAGAACGCTTGATCTTCAGCTCCTCCTGCAGGTACGTCTCAAACTGCCGGTCGATGTAGTCCACCACAGGCTGGTAACTTGGGGGAGAAGCCCATGGAAGGAGAGGGTATGAGAGAGTAAACAAATAGAAATGACATCATCCACGTACTCGCCAAAAACGGTTATTTAGTAGCTGCCTCGGAGGGAAAAAAGACACGGGCGCACGCGAGCAGAGACCTCCGCACTCATCCACCCACACCCACCTCTCCTGCTTGTTCATCTGGTCTCCGAAGCCCACGGTGTTGACCACGGTGAGCCGCAGCCGGACGTTGCTCTCCTGCAGGTCGTACGTCTGAGCCCGCAGCTTCACCTGGGGCTCAAAGTGGGACGACTCAAAGTTCTCAAAGTTGGTGTTGAACAGAGTGTCCATCAGCGTCGACTTGCCGATGCCCGTCTCACCTGCAGGGGCATAACATTCGGGTCACGCCGATCCCATTCCTACATCTCTGTATGGAGGCTACGCCAAACGCGGTATCATACAGTTGGAACTCCAGTTAGAGTCAAATATGCTTTGTTTAACCCACATGCCTCTCAGTCTTGATCTCTGAGAATACAACACACAAATCACGCAACGTGTATGAAAATCGATTTCTAACCACAATGTGAATGTAGTGAGTGTAGGAAGGTGCCGGAGTGATGCTGATAGATGGTCAGTTAGTTACCAATGCAGAGGATGTTGAAGCAGAAGCCTTGGCAGGTGGACTTGTTGACCAGTTGGTCTGGCAGGCTGTCAAAGCCGACATGGCCTGACAGATTGAGGGGGCGTGCACCTGTGTCCTGGCAGTAACAATATAGATAGAGGGTTCAATTTACATCCATCCTGAAAATGATACACACCTACACGTCGAGGAAGTGAAATTGAGGGTCACAAACTGGGCATTCCAACCTCCTTGAACCATCTCAGTCCTCATCTCCCGGCTTCTTGGCTCTCTCGTATATGCTCTTTCTCTCCCTTTAGTATAGTTCCTATCGGTTTCTTCTAATCTTCCCCTCTCTGATCTGGTATAATAGGAACACTATTAGCGGGTCAAAGTGGTTTAGCTTGGATAGCAATGGGGACTCAAATATACTCACACCTATTCTAGCTGGCTGGCTAGCTAAGGCTAGCTAAGTGGACACACAAGTCATGCCGACTTGTACATAATGTTGTCATTTTGCTGATTGAAATTGAGATGGTATCAAACTCAACTGACTTCAGAGAGTCATGTAGTATATGAAGGGCATGTAGTTTAGATAGTTATTATGCAATGTGTAGCGCCAATCGACTACTGAAGTCACTATTATCGTTTTGCCCTAGCATCATCTGAACAACGACAAGTTAGCAAGCCTTGCTACTGCTACTAGTAGCTAGCTAAACAATGTAGGGACTATGGAAAAGCCGCAAATAAATGTGTCATTGTCAAATCGGGTAAACTGAGTAATTTTCATTTATTCTTAGATGGCTAGCTAATTAGTAAATTAGTTACTTTGGCTAGCTAGCATTAATGTTAGGAAGGAGGACACTCCCTAGCTCGACTTTCTATGTCAGGAAGATTACTTTCTCAAAACACGAGTCAAGAAAAATCACTGCATAATTTACTTTAGCCACAGTCCCTCTAGCTAGCTATGTAGAAATCAACAAAAAGACTACTAACCAGCTGTCGTGCAACATCAGAAGAAGCCATAATTCAATGATAAACGTCAACTCTTGATGAGTTTATCAGAAATTGCGGCAGTACAGTTGAGTTGACTTGATGGCAGTCAGATTCCTGCATTACAGATTAACCGCAGAGCGCAAATATCAAGGAGGGGACTCGTTTATGCCTCTGATTTTCATGACAAAGGGAATGCAATATCAGAAATAAAATAGTATTCTAACAGAATATTGTGAATTTTGAATGACACAATTAGTTATATATGTGTTTTCGGCGTGTGCATATTTACATTTCGAATGTTTATGGACTGGGTCCCCCCTCATTTAAGTCGTTGGTATTGGCCAACTCCCATGTTGGATCGATGTAGAACCGTAATGGTGGTTTAAGCAAAGCAGTTTCAGTCAAGCGTTCGTAAGGGGGCGTAGCTCTTGCTGTTTTGTTGCTACTGCGACCCCTGTCTGTAAACGCTTGTCTCTCCTGTACTAGGATGAGAGTAAGAGATTACGAATGCAAAGATGCTGTCATCGGCCTACTTCAAAGAGCTGTCACCTTTCGACGAATGAGAGGATGCTACACGTAAAGGGTGGTTTTAAAAACAGCAATTGCGCATGTTATGGTGTCGACAAGTGTCCAGGGTCATGATGGCGACCGAATTCACCGAGCAAGCTGTGTTTGAGTTTTTAACGGAGAGAGGAGGGAGGGTCAGACAAATAGACCTGATTGATCACTTTGAAGCCATTTTCAAGGATGCCGATTCAAAGAAAACGTTTGACAAAGACACACTTCTCCGGTTCGTGGACAATGTTGCTGTTGTGAAATTGGTGGATGGAGTTAAATTTGTCAGCTTGAAAAAAGAGTGCAATGGATCACTGATGCGCGCGGATACGAATGGCCATGATAAAGAGTGCAATGGCAACGGTGTCAGTACAGAGGAGAGTTCGCTGTCAGAGCAGGGACTACAAACCGAGACGGAACACGCCGAGGTGGGAACCAACAATATGAACACAATGCACAAACAAACCGTGGCGACTGCGGAATCCGATTCGAATGGCAACTCCGACATCAAATATAAAGCACTAGATAATGATTCCCCTGTCAACGGCAACAATCACCCGTGCATTGAGGAGGAACCAGCCGTGTCCCCGAAGGAAACGGTGGTGGACTATCCCTCAGGGGAGGTAAAGCTGAGAGAGAGGAGGAGGAGAGAGTCAGCCCCGGCTATCGGTTTGGAGCATGATTCCACCAGCTTAGGTGGACTACATGGCCAGGTGCGAGGGGGTCGGAGGGTGTCCCGTGGCTCACAGAGAGCCCTGCTGACCAGTGGACTCTCAGAGGACAGTGCCTGGGAGGGGCTGGACTCTGGCTGTGTGTCTGGAGATGGGAGCACTCCCAAAGGCAGCCGCAGGAACTTCATTGAGCTGATGATGAGCAGTTCTCCACAGGTAGGAAACTGTGAAACAGCAGTGGAGCCATGACACTGTCAAGACCATTCACAGACCTGACCTTTTGTTGGTCAAACATACACGATAGATCAAAGCTGGGCTGCTCTTCCCAGAGCACACTGCTTGTTTCCCCCTCACGGGTTCTCTGTGTTTCCCCAGGTGCGCCGGTCCCTAATTCACCGCGGCTCGCGGCTCGGGGACGCGGTGAGAAGTGACGGCGACTCCACCTCGCTCCTCTCCTCGGCTGACGACGCAGACTGCGCCTCGGTGGCCCTGGACCCTCTGGAGCACGAGTGGATGCTGTGCTCCTCGGATGGCCTGTGGGACAGCCTGCAGCCTCTGCTGTCCCTGGAGCCCAGCCTTATCTCCAAGAGAGACTTTGTCACCGGCTTTACCTGTCTGCACTGGGCAGCCAAGCAAGGCAAACAAGAGCTGCTGGCTCAGCTGCTGGCATTCACCAAGGAAAACTCAGTGCCGGCGGACGTGAACGCTCGCTCAAGCGCGGGCTACACACCCCTTCACCTGGCAGCCATGCATGGGCACACACAGGTAGGCTGATATAACCGCCATGGCTTGATTGATGTTGTGCCTCTTCTTTGTACCGCGTCTGCCACCTGATTCCCAGCCTGTTATCTACCTACTGTCAACCCTGCCCCATTACGAATGATACTCTCCTCGTCTCATCCAGGTTAGGACCACAGGCTTTAGTTTTTCTGTCTGTTGTGATTGACAGGTGGTGCGTATTCTGATGTCAGACTGGGAGGCAGACACCGAAGCCAGGGACTACAGCGGGAGGAAGGCCAGCCAGTACCTGCCCTCTGCTGTGGCTGCAGACCTACAGGAAGGGAGCGCTGTGTCCCCTGGAGGGTACTCGGAACCAGAAAACACAGACAGTGGAACGGGTCGATGGCGATTCCCAAGAGTCCTTCAGTCCAACCTGAACCCTCTGAGGCTTCTGAACATGCCCACCGAAGGGACAGGAGAAGGGAGTGGGACGGGGAAGAGCAAGGGCATGCACCGGAAGTCTTCTCTTAGCAGGATCAATGCTCGGCTGCACCGTGGACGTTTCCGGACCCAGATCATCCACAGTACTTCCTTTAGGGAGGCAGGGGAAGTTAATGGCGGGGACAATTCCCCCACCAGCCCCCTCAAACCCAGACCTCTGTCCAACCTGTTTGGATGAACTCTCATAATATATTCAAGATTTGTTATTGGTTGTTTCTATACTAAAATAACATGGAGAAAGCTAAACTATGCTAAGCAAGAAATATTTAAATGGAAGAGGGAGGTGAGAAAATAACACACTTAGGTCCACACTATTCAAAGGAATTATGTTTTCTATTTTGCAGTGTACAATGATTATTTATATAACATTTTCTAGATTTCTATTTGCTTCCGTTTGAAGGTGCTACAGGTTGATGTATTCATTAATTTAAAATGACAATAATATTTAACCACTGAGTTATAGGGTACTTCACGTTTATTTGACTGCACTTGACACTTTGAAAGTAGCAAAACATTGCTGAGATTATGACATGGTAGATGGCCAACAGCAGACGAGACTTTAAGACCTGAAGCATTGTTAATCTGTCCCTGTATTTGTTCTTTTGAAATCTACCATGGTTTCATGTAGTGGTTGTCCAGGGAGAGGGAAGTAGAAGAGATGTGCAGTAGTTTGGGGTTGAGGTTGGGTTGCCCTGCTGTGTAGAGGCAGTTAGTCTCTGGCTGTTGTGTCTACATGACAGATGAAGCTAGATCAAGACATTTGATAAATGACAGCCTGTTTGAAGTCTGAACTTTCCAACTAGTGTTTCCTTTGTGTATCTGGAGGCAAACGTCCTATGATGGTCCTAATGAGTAGCGTACCTCGTGTTCTCCTGCTTAAACCTCAAACTCTGAAGATGCTGCTTTGTAAACAAGAATTTGTTCAATCCTTTTGTCTCCCGTCTGTAGTAGCTAACTATTTGCTGTAGAGGTTGAATGTTTTTATGTTGCACAACACTGCATGCTATTATGTTGCACCATATACTTTTGGGGTTTTTGATCACTATAAATGACTGTTACCATAATCACTGAGCCAGAGGGTTTGGCTGTAGTTCCTCACTTTAAACATTAAAACCAAACAGTTCATGCTAGAGGCTACTTTCATTTATATTTGTAGATGCACCCATTTGGTTCTTTTGTATTAAATGAGATAGTAAATGCCTGTATGCCATGCACTGCTTGTCTATCTGTTTACCTTTCTGTTTGTAAGTTTGTGTCAAACTGTATTTGTCGTGCAATTTTCCTCAAAAGTCAAATACTGTGAAGATTATGTGTAAGACATAATGCGAAAAACCCTTTGATGCTGAGCCACTGCCAGTCAAATGTAGTTCCCTTACTTCTTGTGTCCTTTTGTGTATTTCCCCATCACATTTTCATGTTTGGGAATAAAAAATTGTTATGTAAATTATTTGTGTATGTGTACAGTCTGTTTAAGCTTAAATAATTATAATGGTATGTTCCTTAGATCTCAGTACAGGTTTATTTTCTCCCACTTATATACATTTTAACTATTTGGCTCAGTTAAGAACGTTCCGGACACTATGAAACAAAAAGTGAAGTTTGGTGTCTGTTCATCTCTTGCTGTTAAATTATTAATGTCCTGTGACAACTCTGTAACATCATATTACTTAGGCTGGGGGTGTCCATTGAATAATTCTGTATCTAGAAGCTGTCAGTGAAGAGCTGCTCTCCACCTGTTCAGATCCAAGTGAACTCCTACTCTGCACCTGTTCTGTGATCACCGGGGCGAGACACAGGACTGCCTGTAGTCAGAGAAACAGGCTCTCTATAGCCACTCCTGTCCTCTCAGACATTTCACTTTTCCAAACTGTCTGCGCTAGATTGAGGACCCCATCAAAGAGACCGGGGGGCACAGTGGTTCAGTGTTATGAACCCCCTGATTGCCCCTAGGCTGGACCACAGCTTTGTGGCTGACTGTGTGACAGAACACAGTGGAGGAGAGGCTCCATAGCTGCACTGACCTACATACACAGTGAGGGGAATAATGCCTATTATGTAAATTCCTCTGCATCTTTTCAGGGAAACTGTGCCAACTTTTCTGCCTGGGGGTAGGCCTACCATTGCAGAGAGAGAGAGAGAGACAACTCTCAATTCGTGCAATCGCATTATGCAAGCACAGTTGACTGCCGCAAGGTGGCGGCAAGGATAGCAGGATTGAGTTTTCACTGCACTGCCAGTGTGGTGAGATGCTGGCTGCGTCACAAGGTGAAAGTTCACCAAACTAGGAAGTGTCCAACGGTTGGCTGTCGGCTCTGTGAAGTGTGTGCCCTGATTGTCGAAGTTGTGTGCTCATCTTTTGAATTTGATCAATGCAAATAGCTAACAATATCTAGCTATAAACAATAATCTAGCAGGTGGCGAATAAGGTTGGTTTATTTTTTGTTGCCAGTTGTATAATTAATTATCCACACAAAACAGCCAAGCTAGTAGCCTAATAGCTAGCTCTAGCTGCTTCCGTGAGTTGCTGGGTGCTATTAGCTAATTAGCCTAACTTGAAATAACAAGTCAAGTGAAAACAAGTCTACAGTAGCGCAAGAAGTAATAAGCTAGAGCATTTTGGGGGATCTGATTTGTCTTAACAGAAATGTTGTTAGCTCGCTGCAGGCTAGCATAGTTAACATTAGCTAGCTAAACAATTAGTCCTAATTTGACTTTTCCCCCAAGACCACCTCGTTACGTAGCTTATAACTAGGTAGCCAACTAGCCTCACTAGCTAGTCAAGGTGGTCGAACGGACGAAAGGGATCCCCCTAGACTAACTATCTAAAGAGGAAAAATAACATTTCACAATGTATCTTTATTGTGTTTTAAAACGGAACGGTTTGAAATAAGTGTGTATCTACATGATCAAGTACAATTCTGCAGCCTAGTCCAACTTTTTTTTGTACTTGGCATGAATTACATTTTTGTAAAATTCCTGACGAAGTACGTTGAGCAAGCCGATCAGTAATCTTCCCCAAACCCCCCCCCCCCCCCCCCCCAACTAACTTTCTTTATGTCTACTTGATAGTGCTCTGCATTTTATTCTGTTGTTTAGCAAGAAAACTAGCCAACTGTGTCTCCACTTTTTCTGTTTAGCTCCATCCTTTCAGCCAGCAAGCTGGCATGATGACTACCATCGTCCATGATACCTCAGAGGCTGTGTGTCTATGCGAGGAGTACAACCTGTACCTTAAGCCTATTGCCAAGATGACTGTCAGCGTGGCCTTACCTCAGCTCAAGTTGCCTGGAAAGAGCATCTCCAACTGGGAGGTCATGGAGAGAGTTAAAGCGATGGTGTCTCCAGAGCAGTTCTCAGCTCTGCGGATTTCCAAAAGCACCATGGACTTCATCCGCTTCGATGGAGAGGTGGAGAACAAGGGCGTGGTCAAGAGCCTGCTGGGACGGCTGGACGGAAAGACTATCAAACTCAGCGGCTTCACAGACATATTGAAGGTGTGGCATGAACGAGCCGCTCGAGACTATTGGAAGGGCAGAATGGTTTTGGCCCTGTGAATGAACGTGCTCCAACAAACAGGTTGTAACCGTTGTCATTGTCTGTCCTCCACAGGTGCGTGCCGTGGAAAACAAGATGGACTTCCCCACCCGTCACGACTGGGACTCGTTCTTCCGTGACGCCAAGGACATGAACGAGAGAATGCCCGGGGAGAGACCCGACACCATCCACCTGGAGGGCCTCCCCTGCCGCTGGTTCATCCAGAAGGACGGCCTCCCCGACCGGCCCGTCGAGGCGGTGCTGCAGACCGTCTTTGAGTGCTTCGGGCCCGTCCGAAACGTCGACATCCCCATGCTGGACCCCTACCGGGAGGAAATGCTGGATAAGAACTTCAACACCTTCTCTTTCGGGGGCCATCTGAACTTCGAAGCCTTCGTCCAGTACCAGGAGTACTGTGGCTTCGCCAAAGCCATGGACACACTGCGCGGGATGAAGCTCATGTTCAAGGGGGAGGACGGCAAAGCGGTGGCCTGCAACATTAAAGTGAGTGTCCTGACACAGACAGTCACAGACACGTAGACGTATGTTTAAGCACAGCAGACCAGCTCAGAACGGGACGCACACAGTTCAGTGGGAAGTGCCAAAGAAGCAGGCTTGTCTTTCACCGACACACAAAAATATAGTCTCAAAATTACTAGTTGAACCAAATTTCCATCAGGTTCATTAAAGGTAAAAGCTAGTTAGACTTAATCAGTGAATGGCATGCGGTTCCGCTGACTGTTGGCAGGAGAGACGATATGGGGTAGAGGTGAGAGCTTGAGATGGAGAGGCTGTGGTTTTGTCAGTGGGAGAGGGCTGTTCTATCCAGTACTTGTGTAACAAGGGGCTTTTAGCCTGATGAGAATCAGGCCTGTATTATCATTTCTCGGATCACTGGATCAACCAGTGAGCTGAGTCACTAATCCATGGAACAAAGTCCCTCATCACAATTGAAGGACAGAGGAAGGGGGGGGGACGGAGATGCAGGATCGTCGTGTCATTGCAGAGACCAGGATGGTTTCCCTTTCGAGTTTGTTCTCTTGCACAGTGTCACCGTGTCACTGTATGTGAAGCCCTCTGTGACACGCTTGCGTGTCAAAAGGGCTGTACAAATACATTTGATTGTTTTATCACGAGAACGGGACTTCCGTTCTCCTAAATTGTAGCCTAATCCTTCCGTCCCCCTCACTCACTCGTTGCCCTGCTCTGGTTGTTATGTGACACAACTGGTGTGAACGCGTCAATGGTGGCTTCCTACCCCGTTTCTCAGCAACATTCCTCATCTTCCAAAACCTCACGCAAAACCCCAAAAAACAAAAAGGTCAAGGAACTTAGATGCAGGTCTCCGCTCGTAGATGGTGCGTCGATACCGATTGACTTCCTCCTTCCTGTTCCGGTAGGTGACCTTTGACACCAGCAAGCACCTGAGCGAGACGTCCCTGAAGCGGAGGCAGCTGGAGAGGATGAAGCTGCAGGAGCTGGAGAGACAGAGGGAGGAGCAGAAACGACGGGAGAAGGAGGAGGAGGAGAAACGCAAGGAGGACGAGAGGTGAGGACATGCAGAGATGAAAACAAAACCAAAGAACCCCATCAGTTCTTATGATAAGCAGTCTGTTGGAAGCACACAAGTACCCTGCAGAGCTGTTTGCCCAAAAAACCTTGGTATGCTATAGATACATGGATGAGTTGTGGTAATCGTTAGACTTTTTTTAACTCTCGATCATATGAAACTTTGGAAGTGTCAGTGTTCCGTTGTTTAGATCTTTAAGATGTGTGTGTGTGTGTATGTAGGATATGTCAGCACATCACTTGGACATAGATAGCGAAGAGCAACGTGAAATGTGAGGGAGAGAGAGGGGACAGGATATGCAGGAACTGGCTCGGGTTCGATTCTAAACCAGCTGTCGCGGTTAAGGCCTTAGCCTACGTGGTGCACGCACTTGACTGGGTGAGTCGATGACGACGGCTTCTGTTCGGTCCCCCCCCTCCCCCAGGCGGCAGAAGGAGCAGGAGGAGGAGGAGAAGGAGCGGAAGCGGGAGGAGCGCCTGCGCAAGCGCGAGCAGAAGCTGCGGGAGCGGGAGGACAAGCGGAGCCAGAAGAAGGCCAAGAAGCTCCAGGAGGAGGAGCAGAGGCGGCTGCAGATGAAGATCGCCACGGAGGAGCGGAGGCTGCTGCTGGCCCAGCGCAACCTGGAGTCCATCCGCCTCATCGCCGAGCTCCTGGGCCGCGCCAAGGTACACACACACACACAGACACCACATCATTTGGCACGGCCAGAGGAATCGAACTGACAACCTTTCCATGAATAGCCCGATTACCTAACCGCGCGGCCATCTTCAATCCGCTGTCCTCTCCCCCCCCCCCCCCCCCCCCCCCCAGGCCCTCAAGCAGCAGGAGCAGGAGAAGGAGAGGGCGGAGCGAGAGCAGAGGGAGCGGGCGGAGCAAAGGCGGCAGAGGGAGGAGCTGGCCCGGCTGCAGCAGCTGGAGGCCTGCCGGCGCAAGCAGGAGGAGGAGCTGCGGCGGGTGGAGGCGGAGAAGGGGCGCGCCCTGGAGCTGCAGCGCAAGGAGAAGGAGCTGAGGGGGCGCCTGCTCGGGAACCTGCTGAAGAAGAACGCCGGGGAGGACGCCCCGACTCCCGGGGACCCCCGGGGCCGGGGCCTGGCGCTGCCCACGGACCAGGCCTCGCTCCTCGGGCCCCTCGGCCAGGACGGCGGGCCCCAGCCGCCGGTGAACGGAGGCAGGGCCGCGGCGGAGCGCAGGGAGCGACCGAAAGCCCCGAAGCGCTCAAAGGTCTCCGGGCGAGCAGGGAAGGAGGGTAGAGGAGCGGATCGGAGAGCGGGAGGGGACGAGAGGAGCGGACGGGAGAGCCGGAGGGGGGGGGACGAGAACAGGAGAGGCCCCGGCAGGCAGAGCAGGGAAAGGGACGGGGCGGAGGCACACGGCCGGCCGGCCAGGGCGAGGAGGGACGGCCGTAGGCGGAGCCCCAGCCGCGAGCGCAGTTCCAGCCGCCACGGGCGGGATCACGGGCGGCACCGGAGCTGCCGGAGCTCCAGTCGCGACAGGAGGAGCAGCAGCAGCAGGAGGAGGAGCCACAGCCGAGGGGGGAGGAGCCACAGCCGAGGGGGGAGGAGCCACAGCCGAGGGGGGAGGAGCCACAGCTCTCGGAGCAGCAGGTCTCGGAGCAGGGACAGGCGCAGCCGTAGCCGCGGCAACAGGAGAGGGCACAGGCACCACAGTCGGAGTTACAGCCGAGACAGGAGCCGCTCAAGGCGCCACTAGCTGAACCCATCTGGATGAGAGGCCCGGCCCGCCTTCCCATCGAGACAGAAGCCTGCACACACCAACCACTGGAGAACCATCGCTTCAAGATAAACCCCGCGCAGAGTAGCGGTCAGCCAGGCCAGAGTGAGATGTGCTGATTTAGGATCTCGAGTGTCTGTTGAGAGGAGCTCTCAGAAGGCTCCCTATCAAGCTCCTGATGGTGTTTCCATCACCGTGTCCTCAGCCTATAGAATGTGAAGGTCATCGACTGCTGTTCCAGAAACCCAGAAGACTGTTCTGGGAAAAACAGTTTGTGTCTTCTTACTGCAACATGGGCGACAACAGCAGAACAACGCTGTTTGACTGTGTTCGGTATCAATGCTGTTCACCGGGAATGCTGGGAGTTGGAGTTTGGCACCACACAAGCGGCACGCCGACAGCGAAGGTTCAAGTTATTTCAACATGTCAATTCCCAAAGAACGGATTGAAATATCATGCTTACCCCACGTCTCACCAGACACAGCAGTCTGGGCTATGACCCCTTTAAGATAAAAGCTTGCTGAGGTCAGCGTGTACAGTTTAGGTTAGAAAAAATGACGAGTTTCTGAGTGTTAAAGCCACAATCAGTCCCTAATTGTCCTTGATCTTGAACATAGTGGTGCCTCCATCCCTGGCACCTTATTGCGCACCATACCACATCTCAGCTTCCCCTGCTCCCTTCTGACCTGCCATGGGACAGGGTGACCATTGAGATGTTCAGCCTTTTGCCTGTGTTAAAGATGGCGGTTTGCTTCAGTTAGGTTGCCTTATCAATGATGACCTGTACAGAGATGTTGTCTTCTTTTCTTTTTCTTTTTGCTTTCTTTTTTCTTCATCCACAGTTTAAGACTTGAGAAATGTGAGGCTGTTTTCCGTACAGTCTTTTCTGAAAGTTGCTGTTTTGACTTTGACGGTCTGCGAATCGGCCTGTCGATCCGTTTGAGTTGGCGTGTGTTTGTGAACCTGTGTCCTGGCCGTTTGGACTCCTGCATGTCATGCATACACCCTGGAGACGGGACTTCATATGTTTGAATAAAGGAAGAAAAACCTTGTTCTGTTTCATGCTCTTTTATTATTTTTCTGACCTGTAAGAATTGTGGGAGAGATCTTTGAATCCTTAAAAGTCCGACATTTCTAACGCAAGTGAAATATTTCCCCCAATCGGTTCTTGTGATGGCATACTGAGGCGAACCTGTGTGCGTTAGATAGGGCACCAGTGTGTCTGCGAGCTGTCCTTTGTCCCTGGCCTGAGCCTTGAGCTGTAATCTGGGTTATCTGGCTCTAATCGGATTAGACCACTTGTCTGTGTTCCAGCCGCTGGGTGGGCCGTGTTACAACTACACTACCTCAGTCTGGGACGCTACTCTGGGGCTGGCACACACACACACACACACACACGTGGGTAAGACTGATCCTGGGCAGCCGACTCATTGAACTCTATTGGAGGTTGCGTTCACTCGGGGAATCCCGACCACGTCTCGAGTCCTTACGGTGTCACACGGAGGAGTTTTCTCTTCAGGGAGGTGATGGCTGAACCTGCAGGGATGGCTTCCGCCCCGGAGTCTGCTACTGCTGCTGCTCCTGACTACCCCAGGAAGATCCTGGACTACATGGAGGGCTTCTTGGTCTCCAAGGTAACGTGCACAAATGAGAACGTCCAGAAGTTTTATTATTGGAAGCTACGCTTTGGGTCTTTTATCCGTTTATTGGAGGTAGACAGGAAATGTAAGGGAGATGAGGGGGGGGAGGGGGGGGACATGCAGAAATGTCCCGAGTCTGCTGTATCGGGATCTTAGTCCAAATGAAATGCGCTCTGTCCGGCGGAGCGCCCATTCATCGCAAACCTTTAACGACTGATTAGGAATGCAAAGAGTTCAGAGACGCTGTGCGATCATTTTTAGCAACCTCTGTTTAAATGCACCTGACGCAAGTCATCGAGTGATTGATGCACCCTGTTCTAACCGGACATCTTGCGTTTGTCAGACTATGTTTGCCGCGTGTGAGCTGGGTGTGTTTGACCTGCTCCAGACCTCAGGGCGCCCCCTGTCTGCAGAAGAGGTAGCGCTGGCCGTGGGGGCCAGTCTGGATGGGACCGAGAGACTGCTGTCTGCCTGCACAGGACTGGAGCTGCTCGCTGCCCACACACAGGATGGACAAGGTCACTCACATTTACTCCCTCTCTCTCTCTCTCTCTCTCTCTCTCTCTCTCTCTCTCTCTCTCTCTCTCTCTCTCTCTTTGTCTCTCACTCACTTACACTCATTCACTCACCTTATGCCCCCCTCCCTCTCCTTCAGTGATGTACAGTAACACGGAACAGTCCCGTGTGTATCTGACTCGCTCCAGCCCGGTGTCTCTCTACCATTCCGTCCAGTACAACTCCAGAACCATCTACCTCTGCTGGCACTACCTGACCGACGCTGTAAGGTGAGAGGCAGCTCAACCCTCAAAAACCTGGCAACCCGCCCTCAAATCTACGCGACGGATTAGGTGATAGTAGAGGCTTGGGTGGGTCATGATAAACAGGTGTGTTGTGTGTTTGTCTTGTGTCTCCTCGGCATGTCTCAGAGAGGGCACAAACCAGTATGAGAAGGCATTTGGGGTCAACTCCAAAGACCTGTTTGAAGCCCTGTACAGGTAAAACATTGTTCTTCACTCTCGCTTGCTTTTTGTCGAGCTCTGTAGCTCTCTATTTCCCTTCCTGTCTTTCTCTTTTTTTTGTTCAGGGTCAGTAGGCAGAGGGGGAGAGGGAGGTGGAGACGGGGAGAGAGGGGGCAGGAAAGAGAGTTGGAGAAGAGAGAAAGGAAGATAAAGAGCCTGTCTACTGGCCTTGAGGCCATTCATTTCAGTGATCTGCTGGTCAGCAGTTTTCAAGGATCGTCATACTTTGACAGCGAAAACGTACTCTCTGTTGTGCTGTTTGTCATGGTGGCCACAGGGAACAGATGAAATAGGCCTGTGGAGCTTTACAGAGAGCAGTATTGGCTGGCATGGCTGTCACTGACTGTATGTGTAAAGACTTTGTGTGTGTAAAGACTTTGTGTGTGGGTGTCTGTGTGTGTGTGTGAGGGACTATTTGTGCTCCTCCTTTTGCGTTCCGCCCGGTGGCAGAGCAGAGTGGCGGCGCGGCGTCGTTGAGTTGGAGCGCCTCCTCAGGGCCATGGCCGCCCTGGCAGCTCTGACCCGATGCGTCCTGTCAGAACCCCTCCACAGTCCAGCGGGCACACAGCATACTGGATGGCAGATGTGTGTGGGAGTGTGCCCGGGGGGAGTCTTGGTGTTGATGTGTCTTGAAACTGTATATTAAAAAGTTGTGTGTGTGTCTGTCTCTCTGTGTGTGTGTGTGTGTGTGTGTTGCAGGTCGGATGAGGAGATGGTGAAGTTTATGCAGCTGATGAACTCCGTCTGGAACATCTGTGGCAGGGACGTGGTCACGGCGTTTGACCTTTCCCCTTTCAAGAACATCTACGACCTCGGAGGTAAGATAACCGGACGGATGAGTTGCACGCTGCGTGTCGGCTCTCGATGAGCATAGGTTGGAGGGTTCAAAAGCGTGACCATTTAGGGACTCAAGTGCCAACTGTCGCGGAGAACACACTCAAACACACACACACAGTGACCTTTATTTACCTCACTTTGTGATAATGACTAGAGTAATCAGCCACAGTGCCACAGGCTCCTTCTGTCTGTCTGCTCCTGGCTCCCATTCAGACCCAGAGGTCTACCAGGGGAACTGTGTGTAATGGCATCTTTGACCACAGGGGGGGGCTCTGCTGCCACAAGCCGAGACGACAAGGAGTTGTGCCTCCGGGATTGGACACACACAGGCGCATGCACGCTCACTCACACATACCCACCTAGTGACATGAAATAGTGTGTGTGGTGTTTAATGGGCTCCAAGCCCGTGGCCTCGGCAGAGATAGCGATGAGAGGGCTCGGTTAGAGGACAGCCAGACAGATGTCTGACAGCGGGAGCTCGGTGAAGGAGAGGGGAGGGGACAAAAGGGAATCTGGGGGGGGGGGGGGGGGAGGAGGAGAGGCGAGCCCTCCCTCTGAGGAGGAGTTGGGTGTGTGTGTGTGTGCGTTTGAGGGGTGTGCGTGGTGCGGGGTGACATCAAGCTGGGACGTCCACCATTATGTCTGGCAGGTTAGTGATGGGGTGAGCTCGCGGGCACAGAGGAGCAGTGTCCCAACAGACTCCGGCTCTGCTGGGATGGGCCGTTATGAGTTCCACCCGCGGGGAGGAGATTGGTGTTTCCTTTGTGATTTACTCCTGCTGGGTCTTCACATGTCTGTTTGTCGGCCTGTCTGCCTGTCCCACAGACACAGCGACCGAAAAGCAGTGGGCGGGAGGAAATATGTGGTTGTCTCTCTATTTCATTTGGTCCTCCGTAGTTTTCGGTGGTTATTTCTTCCTGGCTGTCAGTGTGAGCACGCCCAGAGCAGACAGACACCCACTGGCCCTGCGTTAGCCTCTCCTAACAAGGCTGTTTGTTGAGGGAATTCCTTTGATCCTGCTCACTGCCCCTACACCTCTCTCTTTCTCTCTCTCTCTCTCTCTCTCTCTTGCTCGCTCGCTCTTCTCGCTCTCTCCAGGCTGCAGTGGAGCATTGGCCAAGCAGTGCACGTTGGCATACCCAGAATGCACTGTAACAATCTTTGACCTCCCCAAGGTGGTACGCATGTCAAAACAACATTTTGTTACCGACGGCAACCAGAGGATAGGCTTTCACGAAGGTACGCCGGGGCAGACCAGACCAGATCAATAACATCAAACGCCTCATCAATGACATCAGACGTCAGATGAATCCTAGCAAACATCAGGATACACACAGGCTGAGATGAAAGCGATTGATGAACGTCTATGTCTGTGTGTGTGTGTGTGTGTGTGTGTGTGTGTGTGTGTGTGTGTAGGGGACTTCTTCAAAGACCCGCTGCCAGAAGTTGACCTCTACGTTCTGGCCAGAATCCTCCATGACTGGACGGACCTGCGCAGTATAGAGCTCCTGACCAAAGTCTACCAGGCTTGTAAACCAGGTGCACTTCACATGCACACACATTCACAAACACACACACACACACACACACACACACTCCCTGTTGGAGCTGTTCTAACCATGAAATGAGATCTGAGATGAGATATTTGACAATGCAGCTGATCCTACAGACACGCTTCCTCCTGTGTGTGTGTGTGTGTGTGTGCGTGTCTCCGTGTATCAACAGGGGGTGGGGTATTGCTGGTGGAGGCGTTGCTGCATGAAGACCGATCAGGTCCATTGACAGCCCAGCTGTACTCCCTGAACATGCTGGTGCAGACAGAGGGGCGAGAGCGGACGGCAGGGGAGTACACCAGCCTGCTCTCTGCCGCCGGCTTCAGCAGTGTGGAGGTGCAGAGGACGGGCAAGATATACGACGCCATCCTGGGGCATAAATAGAGAGAACCGCAATACCCATGTACTGCCTGGCCCCTACAGAGATGACCTCTTCACCCCTGGCCACCCTGTCCCTTAGAGATGACCTGATCTTCCCTGGACTTCTAACTTCTATTCTCTATCCTGACTTATCTTCCTACCTTATCTTCTAACCGCTGGGCAGCCTAGCGGACACGACTGGAGTGCCTAGTCGAGATGATCTCTCTTCATTTGCCTTTTTACTGTTGGGATAAGAACACTGGGCTTTCTTCTAATGATGATGCTCATTCTCTCTGGTGTCCCTCGGGCGCGGCAGGCTATCTCTGTGTCAACCGCCTGAAACACCTGTCTTTATGCTCATGTTCTAGGTATTATTGAGTGTGTGCTCTACCCTGCTGATAAAACCGATCTGGCTCATTGCGTGTGTCTGTGGCATTTTTTCACTGCTCACCATCTGCTACTCACTATCTCGTCTTTGTATCTGATGGGGTATCACTCGCTGTCTGTGTCTGTCTCTCTCCCCCCACTTACTGGTGTCCTCCTTGCTCTTTGTAATTGTGAATTAAACTGTCTTTTAAAGGCATGAAATTAGAATTGATGTCAAATCCCCCATGGAGGCAGCCCAGTGTGAGCGTAATAATGGCAGAGTTAAGTGCTGGGTTAGAGGCACTGACATCCCAGTAGGCACCGGTGCCCGGGAACAGAGACGTGACAATTAGGCTTGTTGCGGCTCTCAGGTTAATGTCTGTTACATGAAGACAGAGCTGGCTGTGCATGACTGAACTGTTGTTCTTGTCCTGATAATCAGGGTTTGGACAAAAGTACAGGTTTTGGAACCATTGGGATGAGAGGCAGGGGGAAGGTTAGATGAGGGGAATATGTGCGTGAGCTTAGGGTCAGGTTCTTTATGGTGAGCGGAGGTGAGGTGGGGATTTCTTCACTTCATGTCCTCATTATGGTAGTAACCTTGCCCTTAGCTACTTCTGGGGCAAACAAAAAGTTGTTGGTGTGCTTGTCTGTGTGGCTGTGTTTGTGTATGTGTGCATCTTGTGTGTGAGTGCATGTCTGTGTGTGTGTGCCTGTTTCGTGAGTAACCCTTGAGGAGAAGTGATGATGTCATTGTTATGTACCCACAAGCCTTTGCATGACTCTCCTGTGAGACGACAACCCCAGGGCATTCTGGGGAACAGACTTCCAGTCATGCCTTAAGACTGCGTGTGTGTGTTTATAAAAGTAAGTGTACGTATGAGAGAGTGTGTGTGACAGAGAAAGTGTGATGTATTGTAGTTGAGCAAAATATTTTTTTCTTTCAGTACAAAAGCTGTTTGCCTAGAAGCGTGTTTCTTTAAATTCCGAGCAGGAAGCCATCTTTAATCAATTGGGATTGTTCAAATCAAACAGAAGGAGGTGATACTGCAACAGCAGCATTCTGGTTTCCATCCCTCTCGTTACAAAGGCAGGGAAGAAGAATAGGGATGGAGGGAGAAAAAGAGACTCCCCCACCCTACGCACACACAAACACACACACACAAAGCAGGGAACATTTTGTTGAATTCTGAGGAGTGTGTCTGTGTGTGTAAGATGCTTATTGCCACCTGGAAACCTTCCTTTTCGTGACGCATCAGTGACAGCAATATTGAGCAGAGGACAAAGCCTGTCTACCCCGTAGGCTTTTAACACACACGCGCGCGAGCTAAGTGTTTGTATGCAACACCTTCCACAGTCTGATGTGATGGAGTATAAGCCCCAGGAGCAGTTTTCTCTGGAGAGAAATGCTGTAAAACTCTGCTCTCCTGGGCTGCGGGAGCCGGTCCCTGGTGTGGCAGATCTCTCACTCAGGACTTAGAACGTGAACTGAGAAGGTGCTCGACATGCTTTGTGTGTGTGTGTGTGTGCATGTGCATGTGTGGGTTTGTGCCTATGAATATGGATAGTCCATGTATATCCTTTTGTTTCGTTTGAAGATTGTATCTGCCCCTGATCATCTGCAATCCCCTTTTCCCCTGCTCTATCCCTCCCGCTCCTTCTCTCTATCCCTCCGCTCCCTCCCTCCCTCCCTCCATTCCCTCCAGCTCTCTTGATCGCGGTCCTCTCCGTCTCTGACTCCTCCAGCCCCTTAGCCAGCGTGACTAAACCCAGTTGGTCTCAGCCGGACACAGACGCAACTCGCTGGACAACAGCAGCCTCTCCCTCCGGGCTGACAGCGACTGTGCAGACCCCAGGCAAGAACATTCTAGACACGCTGAGCGGCACACTCAACCTCCACCTCCTGCCACTGGCTGAGGTGAGGGCAGATGGGCTGTCTGAGCTCTTGGCTGGGAGTTGCTGGTTCGAATACAGAGCCCGACAAGCGACCCTTCGTCCAGGACACAGCGCAGGAGGCCCAGGGGCCTGACTGTGGGAGAGGTAAGGTTTGGTTCAGGAGAGCATGAAAAGAAGTCACATTATCATATTATTGCTCTCTTTATAACGAAATGAGCCGATAAAAACAAGCTGCGTAATGTCAAATGTGGTATTTAAATGATGTAGGAGAAATCCTACATATATAGGGTCTATACCTCGCACATCATATAAAGTATACATGCTGGTCATCTAGCTTTTTGTATGTGACAAAGAGCACTTGTCAGTTAGTTTCCTTAAGCCACCACCCAGGTAGATTCACAGGTAGATAGCCTGGCACAGAGAACCATACTGACCAGTGCTGAGAATTCCCCCTCGTGTTTGGGGATAAAGTCATGGGCAACATTGTTTAAGGTTAAATGGATACAGTTGCAGTGGGTGATTACTCACAGGGGAAGCTGGCCTTTAGAAAGAGCACTGTTAGTTTCAGCCAACCGGAGATGAGCCGATTAGCATATTTGCCATGATTGTTTATGGTTACACTGTAAATGCCAGGGTCGCTAGGGTCTATATCTGACAGCATCAGCGCAAGCTTGACAATTCCTGAGTGACACACACACACACACACATATTCATCAACCACAGATAGTACACACAGATCGACAGGACTCACAGTCAACATGTTCTCTTTCTCTTTGTTCCATTTGAAGACTTGACCTGCTGCTCCATGTATCTGACTGGTGGGATCTGCGACTTGATGCCGGTCCATGATACTCATGGGATTATGTGGTTGATTAGCCAGCTTCATTCATGTTGATTCCACATGTCCACATTGGTCATTACAGCAGCGATAACGGATGGAGTGGTTATTCTGTGGGCCTCCCTGTTACAATTTGACACCCTCCTCCACTGATCCTCCTAGCTTTAATTTGGAGTGAGCCTCCCTTCTGTGTGTGAATACTAGGCTCTTGAATTGGAGCACTGAACACTAAGTGGCCGCGAGACCCTTGTAGAATTAATAAACGATATGCACACGCACACCCGCACTACATCAGACGGGACAGAATCCGTCACTTTTTCCCCTCGTTTTCTCTCTCTTTCCAACCCTCCCCTCCTCGAACGCTCTCCCTATGTCTCCCTCCATCCCCATATGGTGGTTCTTAGGAGCAGTAGCGAGAGAGGCTGCAGTAACCCCTCCCTCCCCTCCTCGTAATGACCTTCAGCCGCTCAGCAGGAAGAGGGAGGGAAAAGATGGGAGAGGGAGAGGGAGAGGGAGAGGGAGAGGGAGAGGGAGAGGGAGAGGGAGAGGGAGAGGGAGAGGGAGAGGGAGAGGGAGAGAGAACAGAGGGATGCGTAGAGGGGAAGAAGGGGGAGTGAGGATAGGGAAGACAGTAAAAAGGCTTTGAAAATGATTAACTGAAAGAGGGGAGGAAAAGAGGAATAGGAGGGAGCAAGGTGAAAGGGGAAATCAAGTGGGAGAAGAGAGAGAGTGGGAGAGGGGTGGGGTAGGTGAGAAGGGGTGGCAGGGGGAGAGAGTGAATGGGACAGGAAGGAGGACATCTGGGCGTGACTGGCACTGATTGACATGCTCAGGGAGAAGTGACAGGAGGACTGGAAGATTTGTGGCACGGACACCACTGCCCTGCACAGCTGAATCTACCGGCCGGTTCTCTCTCCATCATTCCAACTCCCTCTCGCCTGCTCTCTTTCTCTCCGCATGACTCATCTCCCAATGCCATAAAGACATGAAATGTTGAGATCTCCAGAAGTCTCCCATTAGTGCCCAGATTATGTAAATGTATCCTTCATTCAGCCGCACATACTCCAGCTTTGCTGTCACCAGTGGTACGACTCAGCGCTCGGCGGTTTGAAGACGGAGACTATCTTTCCGGGCTGCTCTCTCACTCCCTTCCTCTCTCTTCCGGGCCCTCGAAATAATCTGCGGCTAATTTGCATTTCAAAAATACTATCTACATGAGTCACACAGACGGTATGGCGAGTTAGTGACTGGGCTTGTTATTGCCCCAGCCCCTACAGAGATGGGGGGAGTTTGTTAGGGAGATGCTATACTCTTCACAGACATGCACACAAGCATAAAAACACAGTGTAGTCGCACCTATCCACAAACAGTACTGAAGACAAGCAGACTCCCACGTTTTCTAGAAATCGAAATTCACTAGGGATCTGTGCTGCGCTCCCGTTTCAAGGTTAAAATAGTCCACTGGGGAAAGGCACATGCATTCATATAATGATTAACTTAGTGAAACAGGCATTGCGAGGCAAGGAATCTCAGTCACATTTTGTTCCGAAAAACAATGTCTCTCCTGACATTTCAGCTCTACACGAACAGAGAGTGTGGAAGGTTAAATCCATAGTCTGTGTATCCGTCTGTTTAGCATTCAAGGTACAGACATTGAGGTTGTGACCCTCCTGCCTACATAGTGCACTGTATTAAGACATAATGTCCTCAGTCTCCAGGACAGATGTTCAATCACACAAACACACACACACACACACACACACGCACACACATACACACATGCACACACAAAATGGGGAAAATGAGAATCAGTAAGCACATGAAAGAGAAATCCCGGTTTTTCCTTGAAATTCAACGGGTGTGTGCGAAATGTGAAAAGCATCTTTCTTACACATGCAGAGGGCTTCCTTATCTGATATCTGTTTCATTCATTACCATAATAATTGGCACTCCACCTCACAGAGGAAATGCAATGTGGGCTGGAGAGGAATATTAACCAGGACCTAGTCCACCCGCACAGAGACAAGGACCGGCAGGCCAGACGTGCTGAGGTGGTGCCTCATGTATATGTATGCACTTGATTCTATTTGATCAAAAAAGAATAGAACCATTCTTTTCTCGATACTGTCTGCTTGCGCTCTCTAAAGTTCATTATCTGCCAGAAGCTAAACCCACAGTCCCTCTCCCTGCTTCTCAGAGTATCTCTCTGCTTCATTACTCTTCCTTTATATACTGCTGTTTCTGTTCAAGTTGGAAGATCATTTGTCACTAGCAGCTAATCAGGCCATGTAAGCTACATGGGCAGTATATACACAGTACACAGTAGTTACCGTATTTATACTTTGTATACTGTATTGTCACAGACTCTCCAGTTTAACCTGCCCAGACCTCGCCCCGCTACGGCATCTGTTGGAAGAATTTCTCTCATTACTGCACTGCAGGGTGCTCAACTCACTCAACGACACACGCGAGCGCACCCTCACACACACACACACATTCAAATGCAACTGTCTGTCTTGAATTTGATTCTCCCTTTTCCCCTTTCCCACGCATTCCTTCTCTCAGGTATGTGGGGTAATTTGCTGGGAGAGGCAGGGTTGACAAACACCCCCCTTCCCTCCACACACACACACACAAACACACACACCACTACTCATGTACACACAGGTCCTTGTATCCATCAGTTTGGCAGCTTGTGGCCAAGCTAAAATGAGCTCGAGCCAATGGCATGTGTGTGTGTGTGTGTGTGTGCGTGTGCGTGTGTGTGTGTGTGTGTGCGTGTGCGTGCGTGTGTGTGTGTGCGTGTGTGTGTGTGAGAATGTGAGCTCTGTATCAGCAGTAGGTCCACTCATTCACAGTGACATGTGACAGACAGCAGAGTCTCAGATAACCTTGTGTGACGAAGACAAATGTCCCCTGGGCGCACACACCCAAATAAAAACATGATGCCTCATTGCCTTTCATCTGTTTTGGATGACAAAGAGGACGGGCGTGGAACACACAGACTAACAGAGACATCATGTCCTTTATATCATTACCAACTAAGTATTGTTTGTGATTATGGAGGGGGAAACGTTAACACACACACCTTCCCACTTAGGACACACACACAGATAGGTGTGATGTGGCTCAGCCCTCAGTTAAACAGTCCACACTCCATCTCTGTGCACTGTACCTGTTGTGTCTAAAAAGGATTGTGCATTTCACCACAGGTGTGCAAGGGCTCAGTTTTCCAGTCTTTCCAGTCAATGTTTGGGTGTGTAAATTGAGTCGTTTTGTGTGTGGGTGTGTGTGTGTGTGTTTGAGCAGTGGTGGTGCAGGTATATTGACCAGTAGCTCAGGGCAGATGGAGCTTTCCCCAACATGCTGAGTGCTCCGCTAATGGAGTACACTCCAATCTGACCCTCCACTCCTCTCATCTCCAACTCATCTCAAACTCCCCCAAAGAACCATCAGGGAGGACAAAGGCAGGACTCTTATTTTCCCCTTTCAGTCTCCCTTCTCTTTCTTTCTTTCTTTCTTTCTTTCTCTCCCGATCTCTCTCTCTCTACCTTCTTCCCTCTCTTTCTCTCAGTGCCACTCCATTATAACTGAAATGGAGTGTATGGATGCTGTCAGGGATGAAATGAGGAGACAGTAGACATGAAGTGTGTAGGTGCGTCTGAGGCACACTGAATCTCAGCGGCAGGCGATTTTCGACGTCAGATTTCAGTTCCACCTGTCAGCATCTTCTGTGGCTCGTTCTTCTTCATAAGACTCTTAAATATGGAGAGTATCAACGTATGTTGAGGGGATCTAAGAGTGTATGGGGGTGTGTGGCTCCCCCCCCCCTCTCAGTCCGCCAACATCAGGGAGATTACAGTGAGCCTGCACTTTGCTGATGCCAGGCAGATCCTACCCTGGGTTAATAAATGACTTATGCTTTTGGAACCTTTAGCAGGGTTATTTTATCATGTCTATTTTGGACAGCTCTGAACAAAGCTCGTCATTAGAACATTTTATGTGGAGGAAGTGTTCAATAAGATCTAGATTTGAAAGAGAAATTGATGGATACCTTCAGGTTAAGGTGCCGAGAAAGAAAATGTTGATTTCCACCGGCACGTGGGCGGTAGCTGTGGTTTTCAGAGAGGAAAGATGATAGTGCCCACTGGTTGTCATTTATGAGGCGTGACTGTCAGGCAGTGAGAGTATGAATCTTCCACCACACACTGAGGTGACACAACATTTTTATATTCTTACCCTCCTCTCCTCAGTCTTTTTTTCCAGCCGTTATTTTGCCTCCTCATCCGCAGCAGAGACAGCAGCTCTCATCTCCTGTTCTCTCTGAGGGGGTGGAGTAAACTGTGTGGCCTAGAGGCTGTGAGGCCTAGAGGCTGTGAGGCCTAGAGGCTGTGTGGCCTAGAGGCTGTGAGGCCTAGAGGCTGTGTGGCCTAGAGGCTGTCATGTCTGAGAGTGAGGCCTCAGAATGCACATAAATGTGTGTGTGTGTGTTTGTGGAGACCAGGCAAAATAAATGAGTCCACCCCTGTCGCCTGAGATAAATGTTGTCTGGTCCCAGCTCATCTTTGTGACTGCAGAATATATGAATCTTCTTTAGCAGCTGACAGCTCATTTTCTAATCCCACATTTGATTCCTGTTTTTCCTTGAATCCTTGAAGCCATTTTCTCTTCTTTCCACAGCTGACGAAAATCACCCTTTGTGACAAGGTTCCCCTCTTCAACCCAGCTGTGACAAACCACCATAATGAAGCATCTTCTGCAAACCTAGAAAAATAAATGAATAATACGATTAGCAAACCCATTTTATATCATGGTATAATAATTGGTTTTAAATGGTACTTTAGGAATGGTTGGAAATAGAAAATCCGACACCTAAGTAACAAATAAACCATTTACCGCACAAATGAATAGAAATATGAGCTCCCACTGTGATCTGTTTCTTCACAGTTGGTTGCCCATTTTTTTGTTTTTTTTTATTTCTTAAGGCTGACATACTTTCAGCAGTTTTCTAATTTGTGTGTTTGGCAGAGGGTAGCTCAAAGTGGACAGTGCCTGAGTCATCCATGGTGGGTCCGGTGTTTGCGTGTGTGTGTCTTTGGGGAGGCAGAGGGAAGGAGGAAGACCGGGAAAACAGTACATGTCCAGGCACACTACCTCATATTTACAGGCATCCATTTTTCTTCATAAGACCTTGACAAGAGAGAGGCACATAAGTACCTTTCCACGAGTCAAGACAAAACATCCTATTTTCTTTGTTTATGGCTTTCTTTCTGAAAATCCTGCGCACACACTCAAGCACAGACACCCACCAGTCGGGTGTGAGGAGAGCTCATCTATCACAATGACAGGGCCAATGTATCACTCAACCTAGCCTGTGACTGCTGTCTAATCAGTCAGCGCGCAAGATTAACGACAAGCTAATCAAAGACCAGAGCCAAGCACAAAAAAACTGAAGCCAGGTTTAGCCCCTGAGATCAAAGACGTGAACCAGACCTGGATTTCTCTGTATTTGAGCCTGTCTACCACAAGAGAACCAATGAAATAGTTCCAAAACCGAATGACACCTGTCAGAAGTATCTAAAAGGATTTGAGATAGCCTTTGGTTTGGAGCTCTTTGGAGCTGCGGTCTGAGATTTTAAACCGAGGAGAGGACTGCTGTTTAGCTATCTGCAGCTCCTTAGCTTCTCAGTCACCTCAGGGAAGGAACACGACGTCCTAGCAAGAAGATCTGCCTGTTACAGGCACGTCGCCGTGTGTCACTCTTAGAGAGGCTGCTCTAATGGTTTTCTAATTACTAAGCATTGTTTGTGATTATGGAGGGGGAAACGTTCATTAATTTGAAAGGGGAGAGGCTAATTGATGGTGCCAATACTGTGTTATGAGAACCACTCAGGGGGGGCTCCGTGATGAATGGGTAAACAGACACACGGAACGCGGGGACAACAGTGAGACCTCTCAGAGATGCTCACAATGCCCAGGGACACAAGAGCCCTCACCGCGCCAGACCATTATGCGTGTCTAAATGAGAGCTCTTCACGAGGACGAGGCTTGGCTGCGTGCCTGTGAGTATCTGTGCGAGTGTGAAAGAGAGGGATGGAGGCAGAGAGGGAGAGGGGAGGAGGGGGTGGAGAGATGGGGGGTGGGGGGAAAGGACAGAAATACAGAGAAAAGGAGATTCGGTGAAGCCCTTTTTGAGTGTACGCGGTGGTTAGACCCTTAATGTCGAGTCAAAGCTTTGAGAGCCAGAGTTCAGACACTGCCCCAGGCCGTCTCTGATGTTGAACATCGTCATCACACAGCCTGACATACACACACCATCTGCCCACACAAAACACACACACACACACACATGTAAAGGATGAAACAGGAGTGGCACAATGATATGTTTATTGAGAGGCTTTGGGTGTTAGAAAAGGAGGTGTCCTGAACGTCACAATCACACACAGAATACTGCAACGGCCTACAACTCCCATCATTCCAGAGAATTTGATAAAATTGACAACGATGTAACAACGGACAAGACATACCACAGTTTTTACTCTTCAGACTTTAAAATGAAATCGAAATCACAGTTAAATATCTTGGGAGAGATTCAGGCACAGCAAAGCAACATTGTTCTCGACAAATAAAATCCAGTTTTACACATTTCAGACATCCTTCCCTCATAAGATTTCCATCTGATGCTAAATTCTTTAAGTATGTTCCTATGCGACTTTCACGCAGAATGAAAGGCGGTTGTATTACGTCAGAGTAAAGGAAGACGAATCACATCGTTTTTTGGTGTCAAATCCACCACTCGAACAGCTAAACCCTTTAAGAGCAAACACCTCTTATCCATCTGGACCTGGGTGTTTTATTTCTCTGACCTCCTTTCTGTTTATAGATACTCTGTGGACAATCAGACTCAAATAGATCGGGACTGGAACATTTAATATAAATGCAATCCTAGAGTATTCATAGGAACAGAGCATCACACCCTGTCTACCTGTCTTTCCAGATCTCACTCGATTGACGCTGAAGGCTTGATGCTTAAAGCAGCCCAGCAACTTACCAACAAACACAGTTTGATTCCATTCTCACAGACGGTATCTTTGGAAGACATAAACCTTGTGCTTGGAAGGAAAACAAAGTGAACAAATTGAAGATTAGAGAAAAGCCTTTGTATGTCATTGTTTTGCGCTAGTATTTGAGCTTGAGATTGTTTTTATGACACGGTTCGACGATCGGAGGGGGGTGAGCTTTGAACAGTTAGTTTCATCGATATGTGAGGTGTGTGCGTGTGCGAGCGTGGGTGTGTGTGTGTTTGGCACATATAATGAAGTTAGAGCTTGCCTATCCGTCACAGTGATTTCACAGGTTTAAACCATCGGTCACAGACAGCAGATGAAGTGTTCCTGTGGTCTGCCGTCCCAGATTCTCTGACCTCTGGGATGGTAGAAGGTGAGGGAGTTGTTTGGCATCTCGAACATTGCATCCTCATCTCAGGGCAGTACTGCATCATCTACCCCCTAGCGCAGTAATACCTCCATCTAGGAAACACATGATACAGTAGCACAGGCCATAATGCTCTCAGTAGCACACAGCTGACAGTCTTCACAGTGAAAGGTTAGGGTTAGTGAACTGTGTAAATGTGAGTAAATGTCCGCGTGAGCATGTTTGCGAAGGCTGTATTCCTATCCAAAACCCAAAAGCTTGGCTTCAGATAAGGCTGTTATTTTCAGAGTGTTTAGGTACATCACAGTGTGGATGAGATGGCGGTGTGTGTATTTTGTTGTTTTGGTGTGCTCGTCGAGATAAGCCCACGATTGGATATGTTGTTGGTATTGTTTGTGTGTGTGTGTGTGTGTGTGCTTGTGTGCGTTGTTGGTGTTTGCCTTTGTCTTTATTCTGCAGATGGATTCTGATTCTCACCGCTGGGAAATCACAATCCCACAATGCACTGGGAGCTGGGCCAAAAGGAATGAGCGGCAGAGAACCAATAAGAGCTCAGATGCTCAAACTCAAACGGAATATTCTCCAACTCTCACTCACAGCTCACCAGTCAGAGTGTGTTGTTATGCTATCAATACATTTACAATTTATCTTGTGTATAAAAAAAAAAATAACACGATAAGGACAAACACTGATAAAGAGTAAAACACACACAATGTACACTTAGAGAGGCCGACTGAGAGAGGCCGATTGGGAGAACACAATGAGGACACGTGCTGAAAGTTCGATCTTTCCTTTCTTCTAACCAGATCGCACGGCACAGGACAGAGAGATACCAACTTGAAACCTGCTCTGAGAAGGATCACACGGAGACACTGAAGAAAGCGCAACGCTTCTGGCAACATCGACGAAACCTAGACACGGAGAACACAGCGACACTCACGGACACGTCCGGATGACATCACACCAGGGACGAGTCGTGTTCTCCGATTGGAGAGACGGCGGTTTTCCGCTTAGGAAAAGATTGGATCAGCGCACACACCCTTGCAAAGAAGCCCAGCGCACTCACAGCTTGGTCAGGCATGTGTGTGTGTGTGTTCACAATGCCAGCGAGAGAGGGGTCCATTCCTTTCACAAAGATCTCAGAGAATTATGGGGGGGGGGGGGCATCCTCAACTGTCAGTCTCGTATCCAGTTTTGGAGGAAGATTGTCAACACAAAGATAAAGTCCAGATATGAGATGGGAAAAGGACCGGAGGAGAGGATAGAGGGAGGGAGGGATGAGTAGAGGACGAGAGGGGTTTATCCAAGATAGTCCAAGATAAGTCTTCTGTCCAAAAGTGAGTCCTGGGGTTAACCCGGCGTTGTTAGCCTGCTAGCGTTTAGGCCCACTAGCTTCCAGCTGGCATCCCACAGATGAAGCTGGAGCTGGGGGTCGTGGGCCGCGGGGTGTGATGTCATCTCCCTGCGTCCATTAGCCCAGTAGCCCCCGCCTTGTCCTTCCAGGGAGGGGGAGAGAGCAGTGTACAGCACCGTGGACGCACCCTCCGCAGGGGTCTAAGGAAACACAACACACACGCCATCACGCATATAATATATCGTATATATGTTTGAATTCCAGTGCTTTTCTAGAGCCAGTCCTAGCCTAGTTGTGGTAACGGTCTGTCATTTGTACACGTCTGACAATCTGTATGTGTGTGTCTGTGCGTGAAAGAGACCCGAATGTGGAGATGAGATCTTTGTTGTGTTGTGTATTTTTGCCTTCAAAAGCAGCTCCTACTGAGTACAGGTGAAAAGGGAAGACTGCGGCGAAGACCCATATCTCTGTGTGTGTGTGTGTGTGTAAGTGTGTGTGTGTGTGTGTGTGTGGGTGGGTGTGTGTATATGTGTTTAGACAGGGGCAGGATGCATTGAGCAGTAAAACAGCAGGGGCTTACAGCAGCCTGAGGGATGTTGTGTGTGTGTGCGTGTGTGTCACAGACAAGGACACACACTTTCTGCCTGTCACTACAGCTGCTCCCCTCATTGATAATGATCCCAGTAAATCAACACACATACATTAGGAATAGACTGGGTGGAACTGGTCAAGGTACAGCACTGCCATTTTTGGGATTTTCTTTTGTTAAACCCCAATGGTTAATACTCATACATGTGTTACCATTTGGTGACAAATCCAGTCCCTTTTTGCCCTAAAAGGGTGAAAAACCTGTTGTATGTGTGCCTTTTCAAGCTACTTTAACATATGACATGGAAGGGTTGTGTATGCTTATTGGCTGTGCTTTTGCATCACTTCGAGCATTTGAGAAAGACTCAAAAGGAATATTCAGGACAAATCTCACACCCACAACTTTTCACAAGGAAGCATTTTCTTTGTTTATGAAGGAGCGGGATCAGGCTGAAATTGGGGTGTGTAGTTAATCTTAAATTAGTCAATGTGCTTATGCACATGGCGTGTGTGTTAATGTGTGTTTGGTTTTCTATGGCGGAGCATGTGATTAATGGTGTGTTTGTGTGATAGTTGCGGGGCAAATGCCCCAGAAAGCTTGGGTTTGGAGGCGACTGCCTCTAATGATTAAACTCACAAACTTCAACATGCTCACAAACACACACACACAAACACACACACATGTCTCCTTCTATCTCATCTTACAGAAATGAACACTGCCCCCAGGCCAAAGCTTTAAGATATGCAACAAATATTCAGAAATAATCGAGCTCTGCTCCGCTCTGCACTAAACAGACTCTTGCTCATTCTCAGCATGGAGCTAATGCTCAGAGAAAAGCCTCATGTATCGAGAGTGTTCACAGAGTATGCACAGTGTGTGTGTGTGTGTAAGGGGGGGGGGGGGGGGGTTAGGAGTTTATCTGTGCGTGAGCTTGATGATTTATGCATGTCTTTAACTGGCTGTGCTAATATTATGAGTGCTTAGTCGGAACAGCGGGAGATCTTTACCCTGAAGAACAGACGAGCTATGGCGCGCTGTGCCAGGCGGAGAGGCGGGGGGAGGTGGCGGTACAGGGCTGTGTCCACCATGCCAGGGTCCACTGCACAGGAGCTCACTGGGAACCCTCCGCTCTCCAGCACCAGTTGTAGGTGGGACGAGAATAAGAGGAGCGCCAGCTTACTTTGGCAGTAGGCGGCATGGGGAGAATAGCACTTTCTGAGGAGAGGAAAGGGGAGGAGAAAACCAAAGGACTGAGCATTGTTCTGCTTACACCTCCTGCCTGGTTTGAATGCACCAGCTACCGTTGTGTCACGTGTCAGTGGTCATGAGTCCGAGCTTGAACCTGAGTCCAAGTCTGTTTCTGTGTGTGTGTGCTGGTTTCTACCTGCTCTGCAGATCGTGGAGTTTGATCTCTCCGGCATGGTGAGCAGACGAGGAGACGTTGACCACACGCGCGCTGGATCCGCACTTCCCAGAGTGCCCCAGGATGTCCAGCAGCAGCAAGGTCAACAGGAAGTGTCCAAGGTAGTTGACCCCAAAGTGCTGCTCAAAACCCTCTTTCGTACAGCCCTCAGGTATGAACATGACGGCAGCTACACACAAACACACACACACACAAACATTCACACAATAAAGGGTTTGATAAACCGGATCAGTGCAAAACAATGCACTGATCTTGCTTGGTCGATTCACTCACCATTGTTGACCAGGATGTGCAGCGGAAGGTCCCGCCCCTTGAAGGTCTCAACAAATCGTCGGACTGACTGCAGCGAGGCGAGGTCAAGCACCTCAAACTCCACTGGGAACACACACACACACAGGGTTTGTTGAACTACAGGTGTATCACAATACCCATACTACAGTACCATTTAGCATGCCAGACAACCATTTTGTTTGCCACAATACAAAGTACGTGAAATGCGGCATGCCAAAAACACCAGGATGTCCAACTGCATCCAGTTGCCTTTTGCAGTATGCGAGCCCGAATACCATTCTAGTTATTCTGACCCACAATCCTCTGCACAGCAGGAGATACTTCTGCGACTGAACTACATACGGTACAAAGTAACAGCAGAGCAGACAGAACACGGGAGCTGAGACGGAAGGCCGGAGATACAACCACATCGCCTTGTACCGGACCGGTACTTCTCAACCCTCCCACGGTCGTGACTTAATGACCAAGGACAAA
The DNA here is from genome assembly GCF_054491055.1 of Hypomesus nipponensis. Classification (NCBI taxonomy): domain Eukaryota; kingdom Metazoa; phylum Chordata; class Actinopteri; order Osmeriformes; family Osmeridae; genus Hypomesus; species Hypomesus nipponensis. Next base: position 9,704,652 of record NC_140383.1, on the reverse strand, counting down.
AGTGGGTCGTGAGGTTTCGACCGGCTGAGAAACACTGGTACCCCGACCATCTACTGAGCCAAGGCCTGTTAGGAGGAGAGCCACTGTCTCTCTCTATCAAGGAGGTTTCGTTAGGAGCCAGGCCTCTGCCAGCTTCTGCTCTGTGGTGCTGGAGCAGGAAGAGACAGAAACAAAGTCAGGAGAACACACGACGACACGGCACTCCCCCCCAAAAAATCCTACAAGACACACACACACACACATCCACCCACACACTGATCAGCGCTATTGTAACAGGATTATTTCTGCTAGCCATGGCGATGCCGGAAAACATCAAAGCAGCCCGAGTGTGTATTAATCTCCTACATGGAGCTCTGTGCGCTGGTGCTGACTGGCTCCTCTCTGACACACATATATAATACCTTCCCCTCTGCTATCTCCCCTCACTGGCTACAGGGTCATGGAGGATGAGACGGAACAGGAAGGAGCCGCCGCTTTGGTTTGTTCTGCAGGTCCAGACGGGAGGTAATCACCGAGGAGAGAGGGATACGCTGACCTGTTAACCCCGCTGTGTGTGTGGAAAGGTGTATCACGTTCCAGACAATGTGTCAGGCTATGGCTGGCGCCGGGTGAGTACTGGATGTCAGGCCCATCCCAGCGTGAGTTGAGCGCCGGGCCCTCGGAATCACTGGCCTGCTCGGATCCGAACAGGACCAGCAACCATGGGGACCAACGAGGACAGACGGGCCTAAGGGTGAGGAGAAGGGGGGAGGGGGGGCATAGGAGTGATACGAGTATACAAGTGGAAGTCAGAGGAAGGGACAGACAATTGGCAGAAGGGGAGAATGAGGGGGGGGGGGGGGCAGCACTGGAGGGAGATGAGGGGAGACAGACCCGGTGGGGAGACGGTCAAGTGGAGGACAGCCACCCTGCAGACAGGAAGAGGACAGGAGGCTCGGTCAGGGACGGGCAGGTAACGGAGAGCCGCCCGGGAGCCTGCGTCCGGCGCAGACCACAGCCGTCTGAGAGATAGCCGGCTGATAAGGAGTCTTATCTCCAGACCTGCCAGTCATCCCTCGGTTGTCCTCCCCCTCAGCCTCTCCCCCCACCACCCCCCCCCCCACCCCGCCATCTCTCCTGTCTCTCCAGTCACATTGTGTCCTCTGTTTCCCTCCCTAGGGCCCTCACACACACACACACACACACACAGACAGAAGCACACAGACACACACATTGATCTGTGAGTGGAACGATAGTGCCGAGATGGGGGGGCGGGGGGGGGGTGCCATTACATCACAGCAACCCAATTCTGTGATTTGCTCTGACTTCACAGAAAAAGAACATGCGTGTCATGGAAATAACTGGAGTGGTTTCTCACAATATAAGGGTGCGTGGGAGACAGCATTCGCTTGTCACAGCTTTAATGACACGTTGACATGTGATGGAGAAGGCCCAGCTTCACCTCAAGGAGGAGTTGATTGGGTAATCATAGCGTGTCTCTCGTCTGTTCCAGTTAAGGCTAACAAAACACAGTGGTTTGAATAGAAGTGGGAAGCTTTCCAGTGTGAGAAGGGCATCATTTACCTAGAAGATTCTTTTTTTGCTAACAAAGCTAAGTCTTCTTTAGTTTGACATCTCTCTCTCTCCCACACACACACACACACACACACACACAGCATCTCTTCATCAAATATGACAGTTTTACTGTGTATAGTTCTAGTTTATTATCAGCACTGACACACTCCGATGAATTGGATGACTCATACATAGAGTATGAACACACACACACACACACACAAGGCCATGTTTGTGATAAATATGGCCTCACAGAGAACCCTGGCACAAGTCTTAATCAATCTTGCTGGAGTTAATAACAAATCCCTATCTAACGAGATCATTAAAACAGGGCAGCTCGCTCAGTGGGAGAGCGCTTTATTGTTACTGAGAAATCCAGTCTGAGAAAAAAAACGTCAGACAAACTAACAACAACAAATGCAAGGACATGTGAAGGATACCGTTACCCCACCAACGGCCTTGTCCCTGGTTTCACAGAACAGTTACACACACACACACACACACACACACACAGCCCACTGCGCTTTCACACACCTAATCCATACCATTTCCCACTCATAATTCTGGCTTGTGGTTTCAGGCAAAGTACTTTTGTGGAGGCTACCGCACAACTAAACGCATGAGACAGACATGTCAGTTTAGTGTACAGCTTCGCAGAGGTGATGTTTGTGTGTATCTGTGTGAGAGAGAGAGAGAGAGAGAGACAACTGTTGCGTCTGTACCCAAATACTCAAGGCCACATTGAATTAACTCGCCTCCAGTCTCATTAGCGTATTTGTTTTCCCCGCTAATGTATAGGCCTACAGACACTTTACCCTCTGGAGCAAAATGCCTTTGGGAAAACTAACAAACAAACAACACACTCTCTCACACACTCATGCATGTAACCCTACAAACAGGCTTGACCCTTACAAGTTGACTATTGATGCCTGGCATGTTTAACAGGATCATCTGATGTCAGACTGCATTGGTATTCACTGTTTCCTGCTCCAAACACACACACACACACATTCACCTTGATTCTCCCAGCCTTTGTTTTAAAGCTCTCTGTCTCTTTCTCACTCCCCCCACCCTCTCCCTTTCTCTCTCTCTCTGCTTCTGTTCTGAAGCCAAAGGATGTTTGGAGAGAGATGTTTGAAGATCATGCCTGACATACTAATGAATCTGTATCCCATTGTCATTCAGATGCGCACACTCATACACACACACACACACACCCCATTCTCATTCCAAACACATGCCATCTTGCGGACACCCCCTTGTCCCCTGCGCTTCGATGCCTGCCAATTACTAAAGAGTAATCAATTTCACAACAGTTCCAGCCAGGAAATCAACGTCAATGACACCCTCTAAACCGTACGGCAGTCCAACCTGACGCTCTCTCCACAGAGCTGGAGCTCTGATTTGATCGTCTTTTTCTCTCTCCTCGTCTCCCTGCCTTCTCCCCTCTCTCCTTTCCTTCCCTCTCCTCTCATATCCTCTCTCCTCTCTTCAACTCTCCTCTCCCCCTGCCCCGGGCTGGTCTCGAGCCCAGTCGTTCGACAATCGACAGCAACTTTATGTGTCAACCTCATTAGCGACATTATTACCATTCACTCTCTGTAGTGGATATGAAGCCGAAAGCACTTCACAGCCAGCACACAATCAGCAGGAGGGAGCACTTCTTTCCGACTGGGCGTGTGAGTGTATGCGCGTGTGGTAAAGAATGTTCTGACCACCCACAGGGACCAACTCATGCCACTCTGCCCTTCATCTTTTGGCAAAGCAAGCACATTTCCGACACTCCTATAACAACCCAAAAAGTCAGTTATCCCCATCGAGTGTGTGTGGTGCATGTTTTACCACAATTACAAACAATTACCTTTGGCCTCTGTGTTCTCCTTAGAAATCCTCCTCAAAGCTGACAGGCCCTCTTGCTCATCCTTCCCACCTGGGAGAGAGGGATGAGTGTGTGTGTGGAGGGGGGGGGGGAGCATTGATCACTTTAGTCTCCGAGTGCATATTCAGCAGCCTATACTTGTAGAGTAACAACAAGAGATGGAGAAGGAGAATGAGAGAAAGAGGGAGAGAGAGGGAAAGAAGGAGAGAGAGAGAGAGAGAGAGAGAGAGAGAGAGAGAGAGAGAGAGAGAGAGAGAGAGAGAGAGAGAGAGAGAGAGAGAGAGAGAGAGAGAGAGAGAGAAAGAGGAGAGACGGAGGACGCAGGCAGAAAAATCGACTGCTATCTTGTGCTGGTAAACAAACAACCAAAAGCAGTTCATATCAGAGATGCAGAGAGAGGAAACGGAGAGAGACAAGCCACAGCCCACACACACTAATCTTGGATTATCATGTAGGCCTTTTCAAGGGCACAGCAACATTTAGCCTGTTTCAGTGATGCAGAACCGAAGGAATATCTACACTCCCTGTTCATAACGAATGCAGTGTGACTGAGGGCCAGAAGGCTAATATGCACACGCACACAATCCTCTGCACATACACACTCCAACTCCACACACAGTACACTCCAGGATAAAGGTTTTTGTCAGAAACACCGATGATTAAAACTTTGCCCTCAGGAAATAATTTGCCTATTTTTTTATTTGCATATTTTGGTCTAGGGGTGGGTAGTAAACACACAACCTAATTATTTCACTATAACAATACATTGGTGCCTCACCAAACAGAACAAGACTGACTATGCAGCATAAGTCTTAAGACATTACTCACACCTGGACTGCAACAAAGAAAACCATAGTGTGATTTTACTTCCTGAATTCTCATTATACTCACACAGGTCTGTCATAAAATGTGTTGTGAGTGACAGTCCCAGGTGTTGTGGTAAATACTGTACCTATGATAACATGCGCCCCCAGGCTGGCCATGTGTCTAGCAATCTCATAGCCAATCCCTCTGGCTCCTCCAGTCACTATGGCAACCCTGCCATGTTGATTGGGCATCACTGATAGAAGAAGACAGAGGAAGAGGGATGTTAAACATTGGCACATGATCTACTATTTTAACTATGCTCTGGTGGCTTTACATATTCTATGATAATACGAAGTGTTGATAATTATGAAAACCTTCCACAATTAGTTTGGGAAGTATTTAGTAATAGCTACACCCCAAAGGAAAACAGACGCTGAAATAAGATATTCATGAAACTATCATGCTGGTTGGACTGCGCAGACTGCACGCAGTTTTAGGCTGCCTGAGAACACGCTGTCTATGCTATACAGAGAGGCAGCTGCGGTGGTGTAAACTTTGGCCGTATTAAATCATGTTCTCTGTACAAAAATGCGTAATATATCTCCTTTTAGATAACCCCGTGATGTTCCAACATGATATATGCAGAGCTATTGGCTACCTTTCGTCTAACCTAATCTTTCATCATCGCATGCGGGATGAGCTCTGAACCAACCTGGCAACGTGAAAGGACTGCTAAACATTTGACATAGAAGAACCTTCAAACCGACCAGATAAATCCTGATTATCGGTAGAATATACGCAAGGAGAGACATTTTAGATATTGTGCGTGTGTTCCTCCGGTCTCTTGATCAATCGCAGGAGAATAAAGCATAGACGAACGTTCAAGCTTAACAAACCGCAGCCACTTCCCCGTTCGCGGCGCGTCAGTTGCCCTGTTGCAATAGTAGCCTTCGCCTCCTTGTCTCCTTTCCTAAGGGGATGCGCACAGTGTGGTCCCGATGAAAGCTGCATTGATTAATCATATCAGAGAAAAGCTATTTTTTGTCCACAACCTGCCCATCCGCAAAGAGTCCTGATGAATGAACTATAAATTAGACGCATATTTTGTCGTCATTTGCTTAAAACTGTCCTAAATTCAGCTGGCAAGTTAGTGGGATTTCTTGTCAGATTTCTGTGGCATGCATGGATGATATTGTTTTATGAGATAGTATATATTGTGTTTTGAGTGTCTTAACCTCTGAGGGGAAGTTGTGAAATGTGCAGTTGGATTTGCACTGGAGGGGTTTTATGTAAAAGCACACTTGCTCCCAAACCAACACATGAACAAGTGTGAAAAGGTTCCCATCCCCAAAACACGCACTACTTACACTCTTGGATCGATCACTGACAAAATATCCACTCCACCAAACCTGTTAACCTATTTTTCTCTACCAATCTCTTGCAGTACAGCATACCTCTCTGGAACCAAGGACTGGTTTCACCAAGGTCGTCAGATGCAAAAACCAAGTGAAAAACAACCGTCAACGTTGCTTGCAAATTTACACTCTCTTTTCTAGGAATGAAATGGAATTCGTTAAGCAGACGCTTTCATCCAATGCAACGGACTGGAAGGGAGTAATGTGAACCTGCCACCTCTTGCAACCTCTTGACCTGCATGCACATGCTGTAACCACTGAGCTATACCCTCCACCTTGGGGTCAAGGGGAAATACAAACCTACAGATATTACAGATTGACTCCAGGATCCTATGTGGCTTTAAGGTCTCAATGTGTGTGTGTTGTGGGCCGTGAGGTCGAGGGTTCTGCAAGTCACTGAGGCACGGCTCCTCCGCTATTGTTTCGTGAAAAATCGCATCTCACGCATGACTACAGGATTATTTAGGATAATGGGACAGTGAAGAGACATAGCACACATCCCCCCCCCCCCCACACACACACACACACGTACGCACACAGTATAAATAATAACTCTAAACATGAGACTGTTGGGAATCCTGATAGTTCTGTTCTGCTCTATGACAGATCAAATCTCATGTCTCATCTCTGATGGCTGCGATGGGAGTTTTACACGTTGCATAATCTGATTGTAAGCACAGGGGACATGGAGCCCGGCAGAATGGGAAGGTGTCTACTCTGAGGCAGACAGGATTGAAACTCCCCCGCCTCGTCAAATATGACAGACAGCCTTTTTCTGCCGGGCCTCAATGGCAGTTCTCGTCAGCAGCTTCCTGGTCACTGGATAGGAAGAGGGTTTCGTCTGAATTGGCTGACTGTAAATAAGCATGAAAGTGGTCACGTGAACTTGATGCAATCAGTGTGCGTATGCCTTTCACTTTCTCCACTAATGAGAAGGTATGTGTGTGCGTGTGTGCGCGCGCGCGCGTGTGCTCGTATAATGTCTCACGGTTCTTTTCCTCATTACTGTCCTCAGTGAGCTGATGCTTTCCCATTAGCAAATGGAAAACTGAGCTGGGGGAGGGGCACTCCCGCACACCAATTAAATCTATCATTAACCACTCACCAGGATACAGCACGCAGCAGTGCATGTTTTACACTACACGGCGTGTGTGTATGTCTATATGTGTGTGTCACTCCACCCTTGTAGCTATGAGCTGGAACAACTCAACAGACACACACAGGCTAGACACACATGCACAAACACACGCACACACACACCTGTAGGACACACACAATGAACAAATAACGAGTTTAAGATAAATATGTAATGCCGCTACGTAATTGAATTTCCAATGGGACAGACAATCCCGTATTCTCTTCTAAGTGTTGTGTAACACTCTATGTACTCTACCTATCAGTGTTGCAGTCATTCAAATCTATTGGGCCTGTTGAGTCTATGTGCGTAGCCTTAACCCTGACCTACACGATGAGGTGCTGAGAAATCTCAGACACACCACCCTGATCCCGCTCTCTGCTCGCAGTCAGGGTCTCATGCACACAGGCCCGTGATCCACGCCACGCTTCATCCTGTCAGTGTGTGGACATGTGCCGGAAGAGAAACAGAGTGTGTGCGCACGTGTGTGTTTGAAACGTGTAGTTTGAGTGTACGGATCAGTCCAGCTCTTGACCCTCCGCCCTAAACAGAGCCCATAATCCCCTTCTCGCACTCTTCTCGTCTTTTTAAATGAGACCGTGAACGCAAGATCGGGTCCGAGCACACGCTGGGTGGTGTTGATGCCACACGACTGTACCCAGGAGGGGCAGTGCGTCCTTTGAGGGGCGGGAGGATGGGGGGGGGGGGGGGGAGATGGGAGACGGGGGAGAGGAGCTGAGCCGAGACTTGGCCACTGCGGACACACGTCACCTCAGCTCCTGACCGTCAAGCTGAAGTGACAGAAAGAGCCTCAGGCCTTCCTATCAGAGACAGACTTTACATAACAGCTGAGTCACACGAGATCTATTTTTACAGCTTTGAGGTGTGCGCGTGTGTGAGTGTGCGCGCATGCACGCACTCGCATGTGTGCGTAAGCGGGTGCGATGTTTCTTGGTGTATGAGTGGGGGCCTCGCTGCGTCTGGGGGGGGGAAGTGATGTGAGTGCGTGTGAGTAAAAATGATGGGATGGCTTTGGCAGTGGCAGCTGGTGTTAAGCAGTGGCACAACACACTCATCTGTCTCACATGCACCCACGGTCCCAGATCCGTTTCTCCTGCTCCACTTTTTTCCGCTTGCCATTCGAGACAACGTCTCAGAGTTTAAAACATCTTCCCATGCGCATACTCTCTTTTGTCGCATCTCTTTTGCACTTACACACGCGCGCGCGCGCACACACATACGCACACACACGCACGGTGATTCAGGACATTTGAACTGACATGCAGAACTCAAAGTGTATTAGGAGTGATAATGTGGCGTGGTTGTTGTCGACAGGCATGTACCCTTCTGAACAGGCTCTCCTCGGTCTCTCTGGGAAGCACATAAATAGAGGTCACTGGTGGGGGCTGATAAGTCTCTGGGAGAGAGACAGCGCAGGTCGGTACAGGTGTGGGGGCTGGGATTAGTCACAGCTATGAGGACCAGGAATCTGTGGTAAAAACGTATTTTGAGTCCATTCATTTTTCGTTTAAGATCAAAATAAACATAGATGTGGGGTTATCATAGGGTATTCATATTATACAAAGTCACACACTCAGGGGGATTGATGATCCCAATTAGCCTGTAATATAGGACAAATACAAAGCTGGTTGCTACAGAGACACACCACACATGTCGGTTATCCAAGACTGAGATGATGTGGGATGCGACATTCATGAATCAAACTCTTTAGACAACCATCTCTATTGTGCCTTTTCTTTTGATGTGGGTTCCCGCATGAATAGACAATACTATACCATACAAGTCTTTCATAATCTGACTTTTTCTTTTTTCAGAAATGCGTCAGGGTTAAAACTGAATTTACTTAAAGGTATGGAGCAAAAGGCTATACATTGTGCCCTTGATTTGTCCTTCAGGATCACATTTGGGCAGTTTGCTCGGATGTCTTTATGGGAAAGCCGATAGGAAGGACATGGCAAGATCTTTGTACTCATTCTACAGGTGAAACGTGTTAATACCAGTTTGATTTAGGGTTAAAGTCAACGGAGCTGTGGCCTATTTAGATGTATTTTATGTCCTTCATTTACGCACAGGCTAATACTGTAAACACATAAATAGGGGGTCTGAATGAAAGGTCAAATGGACACAGAGGGACACGATGGCAAATAACATTTAACTGTAAAAATGTCAAAGCCACATATTAGCTATGCGTAAAAACTGGAAACCAATAGCAGTACCGTGAGGAGGAGGAACGGGCAATGCCGTAATAAGCACACTTTAGCATATATGAAAAGAGAATGGAGTAATATACATTTTGCGGCAATGATCTTGTTACTTTGATCTTTCTTGTTATCTTGCTTGTTTTCGATGTAAATGCCAATGTCAAACCGGCATCCTTTGAGACGAGCAGAACTGAAAATGAACTAATGCTGCACCTCCGAACAGACCGCGCGTGTTTCTCCAACGGACAATACTCACACACACGCACACACGCGAGTTTATTACAAAGACATGATAGACAATATTGGCACCGTCTGCTAATCCGATATTGTCCACGACTACACTGTCCCAGCGCAATGTCATTTAGCTGTCTTCGCGCTCTAATAAACCGGTCCTGCCTCAGTTAGATGGCAGAGATAACGGTTTTCTATTATCGATGACATTGTTTCACCTTTAGGCTCAATACATCCACAGCTACACTGATTGCTGATGTGACTAAGTCTAGAAGGCATTTTAAAGACAGTGCCTTAGGTGAAAGGAAGCCCACAGGGATACACGCGGGACATGGTTTTGTCATCACTGCCAAAGCACCTTTTAATGTTGCGCGCGTCAAGGTGTCTCATTATAAGGCGCGCACACAAAGACACACACAACCACACACATAAAACACACACGTGCATGCTGACTTACAGGGTGACCCTCCTTCTGTGTGGTTCCCACTTGGCTTTTGATTGATCCGTAATTCCGTGAAGGTAGATCAGATCCCGTGATCACAGTCAACGTCTCTACATATGTACCAGAGGATCACATAGAGAATGAGGAGGATGGCAAAGATAAAAAGCGCAACTAGAATGGCCTTAGTCACCGGGGAGATGATCGACTGCATGTCAGAGCAAGAGACAGCCAGCAGAGCAGAGTCTGGCTCCGCGCTAACGGCGTCTGGCTCAGGAGCAGCACACTTTTGTTATCCTCTCGGTTCTCAGGCAGCGAAGGCAACTGTTGAGGACGGACGAGCTGGCTCACTTGCACACAAAATGCACACACAGTACTATCTCTTTCTATGCCCCCCCCCCTCTCTCTTTCTCTCTCTCTCTCTCTCTCTCTCTCTCTCTCTCACACACACTCACTCACACACTCACTCTCTCTCTAACACACACACACACACACACACACACACACACACACACACACAGACACACACACACGCGACCACGCTCCCACTTGGGGAAGCGTGGGGCTTCCCCTACAAACGGTGCCTCAGATTCCTGGAGAAGCCGGATTCAGTTTATATTCAAGAGACTTGATAAACGAACCAATAGGCTACATCAACATCTCTTCTTAACTATCAAATAGCCAGAAGGGTATTCTGTAGAGCACAAACGGGGAATATCCAAGTTGCGCGCTGTTGCGCTGCGCGACTCGATAGGGAAACAGGTTGATTTGTATTCATCTCGATATAAAGCGCGGTTCTCTCTGTTTAAAGGCACCTGAAGGCTAACGGCTGCACATGCTTGTAGGTTAGACAATCAGCCTGACACATTTTTGATGACTCAACGTCACACAATGGCATAATTGAAAAAACATGATTGGCCTGATGAAATGTAAAATACACAATATCATATTATAAAATAAAGAAGACGGAGGAGTTAACTGAGTCTCTGCATCAGTGATTCTACTTGAATTAGTTATATTTTTCGCCATATAGGCCTATTTGGTTTATGTAGGCTATAGTAGGCTCAGTTACAGTAAGAAATTGCTATGGCTGTTTTAATAGAAGGATGTGGGGACCCTTCATTGGAGACTTGGGGCTTCCATGCTATTATTGTCCTATTTCATTTCCTGGCTAGCCTACCCAAGACTTCGATACATTTCTAAGAGTAAAAACTCTATTGATATCCCTGACTATTTTATAAAATCTGTGCGCGTCGTGTATACACACGCAGTACCAGTATTAGACACTAGATAGCGACAGGTACCCGCATTTTGCACAAAAACCTGCGAGAGCTTCATTATTGGCATCCAGATGCAATGTTGTGTCTGTCATTCGCCGATCACAAAGTGGAGAGTCTATCGACTATACACCATGACAGCTAAACGGCTTTAGCTGACAAAACACCCAGATAGGTAAGGGAAATATCAACTGCAAAATTGATAACATTCAATTCCGCGTGCGATCAGAACCTGTGTGCATCAGCTTCCTACGGGTTCCGTCTATCTGCTGGGACTGAACACCTTATTCTAAGTTTATGAGAGGGTATTAATTGTGCAACAAAAAGTTATATTTTGGGAAATTGTTTATGGTGTGTATTAGATATGTATTGATGAATGTAGTAAAATCGTGAATATTGTATTGATTTACATGTAATTGTGGAACGCTCCAAGCGTCGCCTTCATTCCAGGAAATAATCGGAACCCGGCTCTACAGGCCTACGAACGTATTTCGCTTGGTTGCTAGCTAGCTTTTAAACCAGACTAGCTGGCTCCGTTAGCTAGTCCGCTACTTGTTTAGCTAACTAGCTAGTTATGAGATACCCTAGCTATGATGAGCTAGTGACTACTGTTGCACGACTAGTTAATCCATAGTTCTTCAATATAGCTAGCTTGCTAACGTAACTGACTAGCTAGACAATTTCGATTAGGTTTGCTAGTTTAACTACAGTAGCTAGACTAGCTTGCTAGCACGAGCTAATTTGCAACATTGCAAACTTACTACCGCTGCAATGAAGTACATTAAAGCTGCTTGCTTAGAGGTAGATGTACAGATGCAAAATAGTCTAATAAATCTCAGTTATGTGTAAATGACTAATTGTAAATGTAATGTGTAATGCTGTCAAACTAGCTAATAAGCAAATAAATAATCCTAAAATCTCCCCACTTAAGCAAGTTGCGGAAAGTAGTGCTTTTGCTAGACAACACTTATCGAATTGTAGAAAGGTAGTTAAGTTAAAATGATTATGTAATTATTATATTTATATTTTTTGCCTATACATTATCTAACCCATATCAGTGACAAGAAAAAAAGATGTGTGTATTTGATCTGTAAAACTTTGTGCGCCAACCCTAACAACGTTCTTCGTGTCTCTTGTTTGTTTCATATAGGTTAGCTACTCAGGTCCCTGTACATTAAGATGAACATTGACGACAAGTTAGAAGGGATGCTGCTTAAGTGCAGTGGAGGGGTGGACGGAAGGGTGGGGTTAGGGAGTGGGAGTTTGGTGGTGATGACCATTGGCGAGCGGGGTCTAGCCAACCACCCATTGCTGGCCGAGGATGATGAAGATGATGACGAAGATCTTACTGGGGGCTCTCTTGTATCCCACAACCTCATTCCCCCTGATGAACTGATGGTGCAGGAGGAGACCGTGAAGAATAATAGAGAGGAGGGAGGACATTTTCCTCAGAGATTCTTACACAAGATGCCATGCACGGTTCACATGCCGGTGAGTCAGGGAAGCCACATAGTAAAGGTCCAGAGGCAAAATGATGGACATGTATAGACAGTATCAACAAACATTTCACCATATTTAGTATCTCTATAATCAGCTGTTGTCCATCAAGAGATTGCTAGGCCAGTATTTGTAACTGAAATAATTGTCAACTGATGAATTCGGTAGGTAGCCTTTTCAAACAATGGGATGCCTAATCATCTACCCATGGAGTTGCCAGTGTGATGAATTGTATGAATTTCAATCAGGTCAAGTCTGCAATCAGTTGAAAAGCTCTCCATATGATTGAATGTTTGGCAGTTGAGCATCAAGCAAGAGATGAAGCTTCCTGATGCGCTCATGCAGTCGAAGAAAGACAGGAAGCAGGTCAGGGAACTCAGCGAGTGCCACAAGAAGAAGAAGAGGAAACAGCGTTCCCCCGCTAAGGTCGCCATCACAACATCAGTCGTAACATAGATATCGAAACGGGTGTTGCAACGGTGGTGATTCTTTTTCGATGCCACGAGCCAACAACTCACAACACAGTATATTAGGCCAATTGTGATTTTGCATTCACTTCTGGATTGTTATCCATCTTGTAATAGATTTTTAATAATAGATGTTTGCTGTTTTATAGATTCTCACCATCAACGATGACGGGTCATTAGGTCTCCAGAGTCCGAAGTGTCACGTGTGTGGACACTGCAACGCAGCCTTCCGCACCAATTACCACCTCCAAAGACATGTCTTCATTCACACTGGTAAGATTTCTCCCACTATCCCTCGATCTCTCAGACCCCCCCCCCACAAAAAACCTTGACGTAAATAAATTGTATGTGCCTCTTTCTTCCTTTGTCCCAGGTGAAAAGCCATTCCAGTGTAGTCAATGTGACATGCGCTTCATTCAGAAATATCTTCTTCAAAGACACGAGAAGATCCACACGGGTAAGAAGCCGCCCTTCTGCTCTGCGGCAGTGTGCTCACGCATGCAATGTGACATTGAGTCACAGGGAAGAAAACATCTTGATGGTCGACCTTGTGGTGCTCCGAGTACACAGTTCATTGAAGAGCACATCTATGTCTCTGTTTTTGTCTCCGTTATCTCCAGGCGAGAAGCCCTTTCGTTGTGAGGAATGTGGCATGAGGTTCATTCAAAAGTACCATATGGAAAGGCACAAGAGGACCCACAGTGGGGAGAAGCCATATCAGTGTGACTACTGCCACCAGGTGGGTGCACCTCCTGAGAAACAAGCATTTTTAAAGGTTGTTTACTTAAAAAAAAAAAAAAAAAAAAAAAAAGATATTTATTTTGTATCACTGTACATTTGCGCCCTCCACAGTACTTTTCCAGGACAGACCGGGTCTTAAAGCATAGGCGCATGTGCCATGAAAGCAAGGAGCGGAAGGCCCACAAGGCAGCGGTGAAGGAGGGACTCCTACGCAACTCAGAATCTCTGGGCTTGTCCTTTCCTGCTAAAGAGTGCATGCTGCCGAAGAAAAAGCGCCAGAAGTCCTCGGACAAGTCGCACAGCTCGGCGCTAGCCGCCCAAATGGAGGTTCACAGAGTCACCGTCGTGGGCACGGAAAAGAAGGTGGAGGAGAGGCCGAACAAGATCGAGTGTCTACCTCTCTACGCTGTTTCCTCGAAGGTCAAAGACGAGTATGTCATCACCGATTACTCAGTGGAGCTCCCAGACTCGCCCGACAACCGACACCGGGGTGGAGAAGCCTCGTCGGGGGAGATCCATCCGCCTAAACTGGTTCTGAAAAAGGTCCCCAAGAGGAGCCTCAAACAGCCCTCTGAGCCGCCCTCGAGCTTGTCTCCCTTGTCCTCCTTCGAAGAGAACAAAGTCACCAGATACACCTTTGAAATTGTGGACAAACAAGGTCTTTTGGAGGTGGAGAGCAACCATGACCTGGAGCCGGTGGACCCGCTCCAGGGAGGGCAGGCCAAACCGGCGACGAGCAGCACAAACTACGACGACGCCATGCAGTTCCTCAAGAAGAAGAGGTACCTTCAGGCGGCCGCGACAAACCACAGCCGGGACTACGCTCTCAATGTCAGCAGCATCTCGGCCCAGCCCTCGGTCACGCAGGCCGCGGTAGCCACAGTCATCGACGAGACGGTCCCCGCCACTATCCTGGAGCCCCAGCCCCTCAGCGTGGAGATCAAGTCCGCCCATGACAAGAATGTTCTCCCAGACGAGGTCCTCCAGTCCCTGTTAGACCATTACTCAAACAAGGCCAACGGGCAGCAGGACATCTCCTTCAGCGTGGCCGACACCGAGGTGACATCCAGCATATCCATCAACTCCTCTGATGTGTCGGAGAGCAGCCCTGTGGAGAGCCTGGGGCCTGGCAGCCAGCAGCCCCCTCCTCCCTCAGAGAAGGCCAGCCTTTTGCACGAGTATTCCAAGTTCCTCCAGCAAGCGCTGGAGAGGACCAGCCAGAACGATAGCTATCTAAGCAGTCAGAGTCTTAACTTTGTCACGGAGAGCCCCAGTCTTTCCGGACAGCCTTTGTTTTCCACTGAGAAGCAGTTCCCCTCCCCTAGCAGGTTCAAGTCAGGGATGAGCTCTCCCCTGAGGTCCACTTTAGAGAAGCCTCATTTTGGGCTCCTTGTCGGGGACTCCCAGCACTCATTCTCCTTCTCGGGGGACGAGACGACGCCCACTGCAGTGTCCCCGACGGAAGACTTCCTGGAACAGGTTTCGTCCTCCAAGAAGGGGGAATCCCAAAGCATGCTTCAGACTTTTCAAAGCACCTTTGATCAGAATTTCCGATCTCACTTCCAGACGTCGCGGCCCGGAGCCTCCTCTTCCCAGTTTACTATTGCCAACGGACAAGTCAGTCTGAGAGGCCACGGCACAGACTTCTCAGAGTTCCCCTTAGGTAGTGTTACTGATACAAGGTCTCAACTGAACGCTTCTCCCGATGCTACACCAAGTCAGACATTTGGATGAGGGGAAACCCAACAGACGTTATTTTTGTAATCATTCGTGTGGCACTTTATACATCCATGTCCACTGTTCCGCCAAAACAGGTTACGCCACAAAGGTGGATGTTGCTCAAAGCATTGTTGGGAATGGGTGTAGCTCAGTGGCAGAGCATTTGTCTGCAGATCATTAGGTCCCGGGTTCAAATCTCCTTCTGTGCTTTGGATAAAAGCATCTGTTAAATGGAAAACAATGTGACAATATATAGCGGCGAGTGGCTTTGAGATGAAAGCACTTTTCACAGATCGATCAATCTAAATTCAAATGGGAATTATTTTGTAAAAAGCCCAAAGGTTTAACAGAATGTAAATGAAGACACAAGCAACCAAAGTACAATGCTAAAAAGTTGAGTAGTCCTCCTAATCCCCATGGTCATTGTCCTTTCATACTGTGCTTTTATTTAGTTTCTAAAAATGTATATTAATCATGTTCCATTCACCTTTCCTGGTGGGAAACTCAAATATAGAAACAATGTCCTTAGAGCTAATCGAATAGACTGTAGAACAATTATGAAATTGTTTTAAACCTTTTCTTGCTGCTAAATGATATTTTGCCCAGAGATGCCATGGCCTCTTGATATGCAGGCTGGTTTTCTCCTCGAGAAAATGTATATGAAATGAATCTCAATTTGGCAATGATCCCTTTGCCAAACATGCAGTTTTTTTTGTACCAACATATTGCCCCGCTCTGTGATTGGAGTTAAAATTGTATTGTATATGCCTTATGTTGTAATCATGACAATTAATTTGTCTTAATTTAGAAGTCACTTTATTATCTTACTTAGCAGCCACCTTAAAGCAGGTGTTTCTCAAGTGCATGTAAAAAAAAAAACTAAAGCTGATTTGTTGGTTGACGCTGTGGAATCCTCAACTGATTGCATTGGCTGGAAAATTCAAGTAATTAGCAAATGTGATTGAATTGCATTGCATTCTCACAATTGCTAAGACAAATCCTTGTCTATAAACAATTTCCATTACTTTTATTGTCACGCTTATTCGTTTTAGTTAGGCTTGCACAAAGGACTTGCAGCGTGTCAAAGCAGTATCAGATGGTATTGAGTTCATGCACTTATACTTTTTGTCTCAATTTATAATAGGTTTTCATCATGGCCTACTAATATGTTGCATGCACTTAAAGACTGTACACTCTGTTTATGACAGAGGAATATCTGTAGTTGTCACAAAAGCTGAACTGCCCACTTAGTATTTACTCTACATAGTGTAAAAGTTAATAGAACCTAGGTTAGATTGTTTTTGACATCTACAGCAGATTCCTCTGCCTTTCACTTGTTACATTTCAACGGACAATCACGGACATACACAACGCTCATTCTGAACTAAAACTACACTTCCTTTGTGAACATTCCCTTTTACCCTTAGAATGTAGAAAAATACTTTGCTGTAAATAAGGTGTGTATTGCCACTTAGTGCTTTTTCTGTTTTGAGAAACACTGCTACATTTAAGACAAAGGGGCTTGTGCAAGATGCTTTATGGATGCTCTTTGCTATCAGAGTGCACATTCTTAACATAGTTTTTCAGTATGATACTGGTTAATGTCACCATGAGGTTTCTGTCATACATTTTATGGATTTACCAGTAATTTGACCTCAAAATGATAAATTAATTCAGTCTATAACTTTGATGAATCACTGGCACCTTACCCTTCATAAAATATTAACAATTGATCATGTGATTTAAGCATGCAATTGAAAAGTGGTTATTCCACCATCAATTTTGAAAAATTCGACTATTATTGTAATGAACGTCCTCGTTGTAGTGTCTGTAACTAAGGATCAGATAATCAACCCATTCCAGTAAAAGTACTTTCAAAAGCACATTTTCGAAGGCATCTGCCTCGATCCTCAGTTAACTTTGTGTTATATTTTAATGTGAATCCTAGTATAAGGTCTTGTTTATGTTTTAAATGGGAAGCACCTGGCCACCAGCCCGGTTAACCAGTTTGGTCATGTGAGCTGTCTGTTTGATTAGATACCATGTGACCTGAAGATTTCTGTTGTAAATTGGTCTAGGAAAAGCAACCCATTTATCAAAGTAACCTTTTTCCATAAACTGGCCATAAGTGTCCTTGTATAAGCTGGGTGGTGGGAAATAATATTGTTTCATTTGTGTGAGAAAACGTGTACATGTTAAAACCTTTTGATAAAAACGTTCTATTTTTGAAACATAATGTTACTTTGAGCTTTTAAGTATGTCATATGCAGTCATTCTTGCAGCCCTCATTTGGTATATAATAGTTTGATTCACGATATGATGAGCTGTGGCAAATATGGATGTTTTCCTTCTAGAGTCTTGAGTTTGTACTCAGATATTTTATTGATCAATCTGAGAAGGAAATACCAAATTAACTGTCAAAGTGTGGATTACTCAAGTATGCCATTTTACAGAGGTGATTCATCTCTAGCAAGATGACAAGGTTGATTTGCATGGTATCTGGATTGAGTGAACTTGTTCTATAGAAACAGTAATGTAATGTGCGGCTTTAATTGTAGCAGATTAATTTCAGTAAAGTAATATTAGTTATGCAATATATTATGATTTGTAAAGGATATCTGATTCAAATAGTTGTTTTGATTGTTGTGTGTTATGTCCTTCCAAATAAATAATTATTCTCACTGTTGTCAAATGTTCTTGACAGATAAGCCTTAAAAACACTCATTTAGTTGGAGAGAAATGTTTGGATTGTATCCATATTATTTGTGGAAGAAAGTTTTCGGTTTAATGTAGCCTGCCCGTTTTGTGCTGATGTTGCCTTGAAGGTTAGCCAAAACTAACACCGTACTCTGCTCAGATGGCTGTAACACACTGCAACACACCTTGCTAAGTATTGGCCAAACAAACATTAACTTGCTGACGTTTGATGACCACGTCGCGTTGTGAACTGAGGAAATTGGCTATGAAAAGTTACAAGCAGGTTAATCATTAGGACAAATAATGGTCGTGTTTTTGACCCTATAATAGAACATAGGATGGTACAGTAGAACGAGGAAACGAAGGGTAAGTGTAAGAGATGTAAGAGAAAGGAGGAAGAACAAACTCATTTTTTACTCGAAGTGTATCATGGCTTCTCGTTCTTAACAAGGTAGGCCTAATTTACCTGTCATAATTGTTTTGTTATGGTTGTTTGGGTGGCAACATCTGGTAAACCGGAATTGTGAGCATATTGCCTACATGAGATCGATTATTATGATCAATCAACAAATCAAATATATTTTTTTTTAGATTCCGTAGGATCGAATTTGTTCAGGATGTAGGCTATTGGCTAAAATGGAAATAATTCCTCACACAAATCTCAGACAGATAAAATACGTGTATACCGACTCACATTTTGCTAATCGTAATCTGATGATAAATAAATAAATGCCAATTGATTGGTTCCGATCTCTAGTCTCCGTCTTTATCTATTCGCTCTCTTCTTTACCTTGGTGTAGGCGCGCGCTGCTATGCAATCAATGAGCGCATTGTTGCACCCGGTGCATCCGGGTGTCAGTGTTTAGTTGGCACACCTATGTTTGACTCCTGGGAGGGTAGGACTTACCCTTTTGTGATTTGTAAAGACAGAATATTATGTATCGTTACCAATGGTAAAACGCAGTTTAAGTTAAACTGTGGTTCGCTAAAGTGTTAATGAAAACCTGACAGAGAGTTTATATCATCTGGCTCAAGCAGTTCAGTGACAATGTTTTGTTAACTTAATGAATAGCTTCCAACCAATTTCACCTAGCTGAAGGTGAGTATCTGTTAAACACTGTCGAGCACTAGGGTCATGTTTCTTGTTTTATGTTTGATGCATGTGCACCAGTTGTGACAAGTCACAAATGACCCAGTGGAGGAGGTCCTATTCTGCTGGACTGTCCACAGGTCACACATGGAGGATGGGATGGAGCTCCTAAAGGCTGCGGAGGCTGGGATCCAAACTCCCCATGTCCAGGATCTCTTCCATGAGGACGCACAGGTCTATTTAATTTTTCGTCCTTTTGGATGGTACTTCCTAACGATTAGCGATCCTGACTGCACCTACAAAATGATTTACATGTTGCACTTCAGATATTGTTATCTTATTGTTGTACAATGCGTGGGCTTATTTTGCTTGGGGTAAAACTGTCTGATAAATGAATGGAACGTCAAATCAAATGAGGGGGTAAAAAAAAGAACAAACACGCCAAAAAAACTGCCCTGTTGATGTTGAATGAGGAGTGCAAGATCATCAGATTTGAGAAAGTACCTGAGATAACTGATGTTCACATTTAATACAATGTACTATGTTTCACTCTGATCCACAGCGGTCCCAGCGGCACTCTCAACCATGGTGGAGGGTGAAGCTTTTCGTTTGGGAGCCAGTCCTCTTCGGTACCTGGGATGGAGTCTTTACCACCTGTATGATCAACATATTTGGTGTGGTGCTGTTCTTACGAACTGGCTGGCTAGTGGTGAGCTTCACTATTCAACAGTCCGCGAGCAGTGTCTCGTCGTCTGAACGATGATGAGTGCAGGTGACTCCTCTGTACGTTGCCTGGCTTCTCCTGAATACGTTTGTGCGTTTTCCTTTTCCCCTCACAGGGAAACACGGGTGTGTGGCTTGGTATGCTCCTGGTGTCTGTGGTGGTTCTTGTTGCCCTGGTGACGGTGATGTCTGGTGTAGGTGTTTGTGAGCGCTGCGCAGTAGGCAGTGGGGGAGTGTACTCCATGATCTCCACTACCCTGGGGGGCAGAGTCGGAGGGACAGTGGGTCTGCTGTATGTGTTTGGCCAGGTGAGTTAGATGATCAATAAATGCAACGTTATTTTTTTCTACGTCCTCTCTCGCTTTCGCTCTCTCTCTTGCTCTTTCTCTCCCCCCCCCCCTCTCTCTCTAGTATTGAACATCAATGTGTGTGTGTGTGTGTGTGTAAAGTATGCTTGTGTGTGACTCTCTAATCCATGTTTGATCCCAGTGTGTGGCCGGGGCCATGTACATCACAGGCTTCTCTGAGTCCATCGCGGAGCTGCTGACCCTGCAGAGTGAGTGGGTGGTGCGGGGCATCTCGGTCTCCGTCCTGCTGGCTCTGCTGGGGATCAACCTGGCGGGGGTCAAGTGGATCGTCCGCCTGCAGCTGCTGCTACTTGCCGTGCTGGCCGTCTCCACGCTGGACTTTGTAATCGGGACCTTCACCCACCTTGATCCAGGTGTGTGCTTGAGGGGCTTAAAAGATTTGTGAATTCTATGTTTTGCCTACTTTATTCAAACCACAGCAGTTACTGTGAATGTCAATAGGCTGCTTTGTCCAGTAGATGTCACTGTGCCATAGGCTAATATGTTTTTTCATTTCATCGTGCTGTTTTCCGCATAGATTTCCTTGGTTTGTAAATGCATAGGTGTATTGACTCAGTGTTGAAGACACATTTACACTGAGACTCTGAACAAGTCTTTTAGTGCTCTTAAAATGTAACTGTGTTTGCCTTCAATCTATGTATGTTGGAACACATTTTTGGTGTACTGGATATATTTAACACAAGTAAACAGTATTTACAACACAATAACTGTACTGGAATGGAGAAATACTGAACTAAACATATTCTTCATTTCCAGAGGAATGACCCTCAAAGTTCCCCTCAACAAAGACAAGTCTTTGTTACAATGTTCTTTTTTTCCCTTGATGCAGCCAGAATGTATTATTTCTATGGTTGTCAGGAAGTTGATCCCAGCTCTTCCTGTTCTCACTGATTATAAACTTCCTATCCAGTAGGAAGAGCAGTGCTCCAGAAGGGCTGTGCCTTTCTCCCGAAAAACCACAAGGAGCGCTTGCGAAATGAACAAAACGGAGGAGGCTGACTTGGGAAGCTGAAATCCAAGTGGCTATGCCTCTCTCTCTCTCTCTCTCTCACTCACTCACTCACTCACTCACTCACTCACTCACTCACTCACTCACTCACTCACTCACTCACTCACTCTCACACACACACACACACCGGGCTGCTCCTCCTCACCACTACTTCTCTTTCCTACAGACACACAAACCTTACAGCTGGCAAAGCCCGGTGTTTTGCGGGTTTGAAATAAGGAGCCCATGGACTGCACCAGGTTTTTTAAATTAAGAGCTGCTGTGCTGAGGTGACCTCATGGTTGGCCGGAAGCCACCAGGTCTCCGAGCCCAGCCTGCCTGGGCGCCGCGCCGCTCAGCCGTACGCCCTGGTTACCTGCCAGCGGCGGTGGCAACAAGGAGCTGCCGTGCAGATGTGTTTATGATAACACTTTTATCAGACTGGGAAGGCCAGCTGGATCACACACTGCACTTAAGGGTAGAAGCTTGACTTTGGAGTGGGACTGGTATGACGGTGTCTGAGTTACGTCCCAAATATCTCTGTCTTGCCGTGTTCTTCGTTTTCTTTGAAACGTCTGGTAACAGTGGAGGTTTGGGAGGACTTGAGGGTGCGATTACATTTAGTGAGTCCTCGTTTGATTTGTAGAGGGATCTGTCTTACCTCCCCATTCTCTGGTAACTCTTTGGTGATTTAGTCAAACTTATTCTGACAAGTCTTTCCTGTATTAGTGGGAACTCATGTAGAGCAGGATATAATCCGTTATTGAGAGTTCAAACATGAGGTGCATTCAAATATATAAAACATATTTGTGTTGCGTTCCCTGCGGTGCATTTGTTGGTTTTATCACAAGGAATTTAAGGTTGTGTGTTGGGGATAATCTTGTCATCTTAAAGGTTCTGTGTGGTGTTCAGCACGCCCTTCATTGACACTGTTTTCTAGATCATGCAGGAAGCCATCATTAAACTTCATGGCCTGGGATTTGGGGTGTTAACCAGACTCACCCACATTTTTGGACAATGACAGAGAGAAAAGACCGGAACCAGATCTGAGGCTGTCTCTGGTGGCCCCCACGTTATCCCATCCTGTGGTGCTGGCGGAGGTCAGATCACTTCCTTTGTCAGTGTTAAGTGTAAAGTTCTCCCAACTCAACGAGGGGAGATCCTTCCATGGAAGAAAGAGGCCTGCAGAGGTGACTCTGAGCAGTGTGTGTAGACCCGTTGTGTGTAGTTACTCCTACTTCCTTCTGTCCCTCTCTATCAGCCCTGTCTACTGAGCCAAACAGGGTGGTCACTGAGAGAGAGAAAGCGGTTGGTGATGAACGATAGATATTGACACTGTGATACAGTGTAAGACGTTGACACCCTATCTGTTTTTCAGGTCTTCTTTGTTGTTGTCCCTTGGTCAGAGTGGGAAAGGGGATGAATGGAGGTGAAGCTGTGCCTCCACCTTAACTGGTGTTGGAGCTGGATGTTAGATTAAGGGTGGGAAGCCTTGGACAGGGGCCCACTGGGGTACTTTATTATTGTTTGGATAAAGGGTGGTCTCACTGGGTCACATGACAGACTTTAGATTATCCTATGGTCCTAACTTAACTCTGTAGACCTTGAACGACACATTTCTTCCGTACAACGAACGTACCACGTACAGTTTGTTTATCTAGAGCTTTAATTCTGCACAGTATTTGTCTCGGATCTGTCTGTGGAAAAGGGGACGACAGCAGTGTGTTGTGGAGCACTGTGGCAATTAAAAACAAGATAATGGGAAAACCTCTCTCAGTCACTCATTCTCTCTCTTTCTCTCCTCATCAGACACTACAAACACACACAGGCCTCTGCAGTCTGTCTCTCCTATTCTTTCTGTTCTTTTTACTCAAACTTGGAAGCAGCCGAGCTTCTGAAAAGGGTGGTGACTTCCTTTTGGATAAACATGTCATTAATCTAGAAGAATGCATTCTTTCCCATCGCAAGATAACCAAGAGGGAAATGGTTCATGTTCTGACATAGGCGGGCCCGTCAGATTTGACCCTCTGGATTAAACCCATATCCCCAGCAGCACAGAACAGTCTCCCTGCACGCCTTCCAAACCCTCTGACCTCTGCTGAGGAATGGACCGCCAGCAGTACAACTAAGTCCCTTTGTTAGAAAGGGAAAAAAAAACCCTGAAAAATACATAAACCATTGCATTAAGTGTATCTTATCATATCTGTTGGTTGTACTGGATATGAGTCCTAGCTGAACTGTCCTTCATGAGTTCTCCTTGCTTCTGTGTCGTGTTCAGTGATGCCTGAAAGAGACCTGAAACCCTCATGGCGACGGTTCCAGCGCCGTGTCCCACAGGAATCTTCAGAAACTCTGGGTGTGAACTAATCAGTGTTGTCCAGCACGAGGGTAACATCTCCCAGCGCCTGTTTGGAGAGAAAACATCGGAGGCCTCCAGTGTTTGTCTGTGAGCACACCCGTGGTCCGGTTCAGAGTCCGGCCAGCCCACTCTCCCCCGGCCAGACCCACAGAGCTGTAGCACTATTGAACTTGGCCAGTGTTCCTGAGGAGCAGGCTACGGCCCTCTGATTGCATGCATCGAGGCGGATGCGGCGGCTGAACAGTTACATAAGGGGCTGTGGCTGTCAGAGTGGACTGGGGTGTGGGCATCACTGCAGGCTCCATACTGTGACTGGAGCCTGTCTGTCTGAAGGTCTCCGAATGCCTCACTGTTCAGATTTGAGGGGCATTTTAGGGGGTGTCAACTGACAGTCGGTACAATCCAATACATTGTATTTGACGCCTGAGTGTTTTGGTCTGTGTGTGTGTGTGTGTTGCCTCAGAGCATGGTTTCGTCGGGTACTCTCCGGAGCTTCTGTGGAGCAACAGCCTGCCAGACTACACCTCGGGGGAAGGCTTCTTCACCGTGTTTGGCGTCTTCTTCCCCGCCGCCACAGGTCAGCTGACCCAGCCCCTGCAAGCTCAGCTGTACTGTCAAATGGTCTCTCACGCCGCCCCAATGCATGATGTCATCTACCTTAGCATGCATCCCCCGGCTCACTGTGAGAAGGTTGCACAAAGGACAGCCATGGTTAGCCTGAAGGGAAGTAGTTTCCGTGCACCGTTTTTAATGGACTCCTTGGACTTAGTAAATCCATTAGCGTTGTGAGTGGACTCCTCTGTGAATGACCGCTCTTAACAGCTCCCGGCCTGCTGTTCCGGTGTGTTCTGTACCATAGGTGTGATGGCGGGCTTCAACATGAGCGCTGATCTCCAGAGACCTGAGCATAACATCCCAGTGGGAACACTGGCAGCCGTCTTCACATCGTACATAACCTGCGACATCCACTCCTACATTTTAAAACATGGACCCTCCCTATACCCCCTAACTGCTGTATATGTACACTCTGAATACACCATCCATCTGGTGCTGTTGTGTATCATACTGCTTTTAATTGTCAGGTTTGTGTGTGTGTGTAGATATATCTCCTAATGTTGTGGCTTACAGAACATTGTTGGGATCCACAGGTGGTTCCTGTATCTGGTCTTTGTGTTTCTGCTTGGAGCCATCTGCACCAGAGAAGCACTTCGCTACGACTTCTTAATAGCGGAAAAGGTAAACTCTTTCCATCGCCAGTTTCAAAGGGCTGTGTCCTCATTTCACAGGGCTTTCCCCACACACAGGAGTTCCCCTGAATGTGCTTACTTTCCTCTCTGACTGAGAGCTATCAGTGTTCATCATTTAGTTTCATGCAGGTCACGCACAGTACCACTTAAAGACTGAACTGATGTTTTTTCCACGCCACAACACTACTTCCAATGAGAGGGGATCGCTTGTTTTACATTACAAAGCCCATCTGTTGTCATGTGTCCCTTTCCAAAGTAACACAATGTTCATTTGTGCAGCTGCCATGAATGAGAAATAAAACTCCTCTCCAGCTGAGGTCATACCCTCTGCCCCCATACACACACACACACACACACACACACACACACACAGCTGTCCTTCATACCCTCCTTGGAGGGAGGGCAGGGGCACTGAGGGTTTGAGTTTTCTCTCTGGACAGAGGATGCATTTCAGCTGTCTGAAGCCATAATGGGTGGGCCCACTGTATACCAATAGAATGTCTGCCTGACACCATATTACTCAACCTTGATGTACTAACTACTACTGTACAGGATCAGTAACAAAGTACTGTGTGAACAACAGTTGAGACATTACTTTTGAAATCCTTCAGTAGTGAGTTATTTTCGAGTTCCTTTCGAGCTATTGTACTGTACATTTGCTCCACTTTTGTCTCAACCTATTTTCCTAAGAGTGGGCTGAGCGGAACTGAGCAGGGTGGAGCTCTCTAAACTCTCCTTTCCCATGTTTGTTTTGTTCCTAGGTCTCCTTGGTGGGTTTCCTGTTCCTGCTGGGCCTCTACATCTCCTCCCTGGCTTCCTGCATGGGCGGCCTATACGGAGCACCCAGGATCCTCCAGGTCATTGCCCAGGAGAGGGTCATCCCTGCCCTGGCCTTCTTGGGACAAGGGGTGAGGGAAGGTGGACATGGGTAGAATGAGTCGAGAACAGTTAGTCATTCTTGAATTTGTGGTGATGGGAAAACGACGAGCTCTCTCACCATCTGTAATTAGCCATAGGCTTTCTCCCAACACCTCATTTGTATAATTTGACACAACCCTGCAACTCCCAAGATTACTGAACAGTAGTTCTTAGTGTCTTACTCCCCTTTACTTTTCACTAATCAGAGCGAACACATACTGTTTCTTCTCCCTCATAAATGGAAACTTTATGTAACCATGTAACAATCTGTCTGGCTTGGCCGGGGGTGTGGTGGGTAGACTCAATGGGAAATGGTGAGAAAAGAGCCTAATTATAGAGCCACAGAGTTAGGACTCCGCACAACAGAGGAGACTAGAGAGGCCACGCAACAGCGCTAAGTTCAAATCAACTAGTGAAAACACCGCACACTCGCATCCTGACCCCCCCACAACCCCCCTTCCTCGCTGGGACCCCCACGCCCTACTGCACTGTCTGACCTCCCTCTGCAGGCTGGCCCTAGACATCTCGCCCCCGAATCAAAGTCCTTGGAACAAACGCAGGAAGGGAGGCTTGGGCTGGGCCAGGTTGTTGTGGAGCTCTGCCAGCTTGGAGGGACCGGCAGCAGTTCAGAGCTGGGTTCAGCCCACACCATGACGGCCATTTTTAAAACGCCCTTTTGGCCTTCGTCGAGTTTGGCTCCTCGGATAATTTTTGCGATACTTTCCATTTACTTTAGGGATTTGCTTGTGTAATCTTACTTCAAACGCTCCATCCCTGTCTTTGTCTCTGCCCTTATCCTGACTCTAATACAGAAAGGCCCTAACAAGACCCCGGTGGCGGCCATCTGTCTAACCAGCCTACTGACCATGGCCTTCATCTTTATTGGCCAAGTCAACATCTTGGCATCCATTGTCACCATCAACTTCATGCTCACCTACAGCTTCATAGACTATTCCTACTTCAGCATGGTCATGACCTACGACCTCCAAGCCAAGGAGAGAAGCCCTGGCTTGGCCAAAATTAACAATCCCACCCCCCTCAAACAGGTCAGCAAACCTCTGCTCGAGGTCACCCACCCAGGCTACGGGACGGAGGGGGGCAGGGGGAGCCGAGGCAAGGGCACCCTGCTGGAGTTCACGCGAGACATGGACCAGATCTTCCCCCTCCCTGCTGAGAGGCCTGCAGAGTCTGAGAATGGGACTGGGCACGGAGAGCCGAGGGGGAAGAGCAAGAGAGCAAAGGCTGCTGCCAAGCAGACGTTGATGGATAGTTTTGGCCTCGATCTGGACAGCAATGCTTCCCCGGAGGAGAGAAGGGAGAAGATGGACCCGGCTCTGCTTCCCAGGGAGGGTGGAGCTCCCCAGGGAAGCCTGGGAGAGCCGCCGGGGCTGGACATCGAACAGAAGAGACGTGTCAGAAGAAGTCCCAGTCAGAGTTCCGTGGAGCCAGATCATCCGCCTGGTCTGTACAGTCAGATCCAGACCACTCGTAAGCCCTCCCATACTGTTTCACAATTACATACATACATTTAGATTTTTTCTAATTCTATCAAGATAAGTTTTTTTTTTTTTCTCCTTGATACATTGTCCCAACTTTGTTACTCTCCCAAATATGCAGCTGCCAGGACTGAGCCAGAATACCAGGGGTCAGAGATCAAACCTATGCCTGATTCGTTCTATGCCAAGTTCTGCAACCATTGGGTTGCTTTGATTGGTGTAAGTTACAAGCAGTAGCACAATCTTGTACGCTTTTGGAAACTTTGGTTTATAATGATATCCTTTCAATTATGAAGCGTGTATTGTTTCTGATGGCTGACACTGTGTTTCCCTTGTGCAGGCATTGTGCTCCGTGGTGATTATGTTTGTTATCCAGTGGGAGTACGCCGTGGCAAACATAATAGTCGCTCTGATTCTCTTTCTCTACATTGGGAAAACAAGCCCTGGACTCCCCATAGGTGTATATCTGGTCAAATCTCTCACTTTTCAAATTTATCGCCGTGTGTATACCCAGTGTTTTATATAATCATTTCTTTGAGACAAGTGTATAGTTTCAACGATTCTTTTCCCATTGATATTGATGGGCTCAGCCTATGTTATAAACTCCCAGTCAGAACTCTCAGGGCTCTGGAGCCATCAGCTCAGTCAGTCTCTGAGCTCCACAGCTGTTCTGTCAGATGTTTAGAATAGCTAAGTAGCGGATTCTGCAACTGCGTGTTATATAGTGCATGCTCTGCATGCTTGGCACACCCCAAATCTCGACTCAGCCACTGCGTCTGAGCCCCCTGTCACACAGGTGCTGTGGTCAGTGAAACCGCACTCCTATTTGTACGTTCACATTGTGCAGTATGCCATACTTCTCAACCCCTTTTTAAGCCGAAATGCATCTACGCACACACAACTATAAATGCATGGAACAGTCATCGTAACCGTGGTGGTTTCCTGTGATGCTATGACATGCTACATTGTGATCTTATGTTGTGGTTGGCATGACTCCCTGTTCTTATCGTGGGTGTGTTTCACCACAGGAGCTGCAGCTCGCTTCAGCCTCTTTACATGGCTCAGGTCCACCCTCAGCCACATTGGCCGGTAAGTAACTACTAACCATCCAATCACACAATGACTCAAAGTTGACCTTCAGTTCAGCCCCAAATATGTAGGCTTCATCGTACATGTTCAGGTAATAATTGAAGCACATTCCTGCAGTCTGGATATAGTAGCGAAATCCCTAAGCATGACCTGCCTTACCATGACCACCATGTGCCTTGAAAAGGTC
This sequence comes from Hypomesus nipponensis, assembly GCF_054491055.1. Classification (NCBI taxonomy): domain Eukaryota; kingdom Metazoa; phylum Chordata; class Actinopteri; order Osmeriformes; family Osmeridae; genus Hypomesus; species Hypomesus nipponensis. The sequence goes on along the minus strand of NC_140383.1, from coordinate 9,676,107 downwards.
ATCTGACCACCATGGAGCTGGTTCCACCAGGTAGACTCATTGAACTGGTTGGTTGTGGAGACAGTCGCCTTTCTTATTTGCATAGTTACTTTGTGGTCTGTGGTGAAGTCATGTGGGTTAGAAAGCAGTCCCCAAAGAGGAAAAATCCTGCATCCTTTGTGGCCTACTTTGTGAAATCACTGTCACATTCAAATGTGTGACCCGGTCACAGATTTCTAGCAAGTTTCAAGTTTATTACCATTTGTAACAAGTACAAGCACTTTGGAAATATTTGACCCTGCTCCTCTTGACAATTCCCAATTGGTCTATCCAAACTGCTGATAAATATTCTAAACTGGTAACAATAATGCCTAATTCATAATCTTAACAACAATATACTCTATATGGTGTGTGTGTGTGTGTGTGTATAAGATTCTTTTTATTTTTATTATAGTGAATAATTCACAATAATTAATTCAACTGAGCATAACTTGAGCTAATAATAACAACTAGCAAGCTTAACAATATGTACATAAGAGGAGGATGGTTTTGTCAGTTGGATGAGACGGAGCTCTTTCCTCTCTTGATCCAGGGGCGAGCCACGTCCTCGCGACCAGATTGTGGTGACACCTTCTCTGTCTGGCGTTGGCATGGAAACCAAGCAGTTGACAGAGGAGAACGGGGATTTTGCTTCCAGGGACCGTTACCACCAGTCTTTCTTTATGGACCCTGGTGGGCTGGTGCACCCACAGCTCAAGTGACGGACTCCCTTAGTAGCACAGACATCATGGTCGCAAACCCCGGGATCAAATGCTGATTATCTGGAGCTCGTCCCTGTGGGAGAGATGTGTCATGGACCGAATTAGAAAAGCATTTACTTATATTCTTTAAAGCATTTGCCACAGTGATACTTATTTATTGTATTTGTATGGTTTATACATGATTAAAAAAGATGCATGTTCAAACAAGAAATAATTTATTTTATTCAGTTCCACCTTTTCCAGGTAGTGCTATTTAAACCTGTGTGAAGTCCTTGCACCTCTTCACTCTATGCAGGGGTCTTAATTGTATCCTGTTTCACCTGTGTGGACAATTTTTACATTCTAACTTTTAGCTGAGGCATGTAGGAAACTTAAAACACGTCTTGAATAAACAAAACAATCATATTCCATTGCTATGTCAAATAATCAGTGCGAGCAGACTGACCAGGCAGTGTCTGCAATGGGCTGTGTGGGTTTCTTTCTGAATAACGGAATTGGGTGGAAACTACTATCGCTTGGGATGTGTGGGAGGAGCCAGGCGCCTTGAATGTGATAACAGGCTTCTGTTTCTAGCTCGCTTTGCCGACTCAAAACGTATTACCCGCCATCGTCCTCAGTGGGTATGGCTCAACCGAATAATTTACAATAAGAAGTTTCAACTGAGACCCCGTTTCCGATGGTGGACTTGGTCGATTTACCGCGCATTATTTGGGATATACCAGCGACCCTCTTCAGGACTTCATCATGGAAACGTGTTTCTTAAATATCGTACTCCGTCTCTTTATGGTGCTCGTGGCAGGACCTCAAAATATATGGACTTACACTAAAAGCAGCGATATGGACGGGAAGGAGGTGACGGAAGGGCACTTTTCAATCAACTCTTCCAACTGGAAAGAAGTAACGGCACTGCCAGAGAAAGTTTTTAGTACCGGAACAGACTTTAGGGAATTAATAACTACAAGAGGTCTTCAACGGACTGATGAGCCACAAACAGAGAGGAAGTTAGGTAAGGTAAAGTGCATTTCTGATGGTTAAAGGATGTATTGGTCACAATCATTTTGGACGCAGTTTGCAAATGGGGCACTTAACACTATATCATTAAATACCTCTGTCATTCGAAGAGATGTTTAACTTATATCTTGTACGCATATAATTATCTAAAATACTTTGGAGGTGAAGACTTAATAGAGGTAAAATGAGTTGAAGAACAACTGCAACGTAATTGATGCACAAAAATAGTATGAAAGTGAATTGTTCCATGGCAAGTCTTTCAATTTAGTAAATTACACACTTGACTCTATCCATAACCAACCATTCTAATCATTTTCATCTCAGTGACAGCAAGAGACTCATTTTATGCCTCCACTTGAATGAATGAAAGGGATATGCACCAATACGTTGTAGAATGTGCCACTTCAAATGAGATATTTGAGCCATAGAATGATTACATTACTTAAAAGCATGAAGCCAGTCTAGTGCAGAACATACACACTTCTGAGAGACACAGAAGTATGGTTGGTTTTGCAATGCAGAAAATAAACCAAACTTGAAGGCGATGACCAATACTGCATTATAGTCTGCATTTAATCAAAGGCCTTTGGAGACCAAGAGCCTGGCCTATTTTCCCATTCCTTTCTCGACGGGCTGCTGTCTTGATGAACTCTTCCCTCCATTTGTTGTTCTGTGTTCCAGCCAGAATGTTGTTCCACCACACGGAGCAACACATCCTCTTCCCTGCCAGGGTTGTTACCCAGCCCCCTACAGCAGCAAGGTGTTAGGAGGGCTGGTGGAACTTTAGTGAGCCTGTAGTTTCTCTCAAGTGCTAGTTGGGAACTGTCCTAATGGTGATGCTTACAGGAGCGCCCCACACAGACAGTTGGGCTGCTAACAGCCAAGAGCCTCCTCTGAAATGGAATTTAAAATAAACGCGGTGCCTATTGTTGATTTTGATGTCAGTATTGTGAAAACTGACTTACAGTAGGCACCATTCAGATTGTATGATGAAATCTCAGTAATTGTAATTTACAAAGTTGAGAAAACAGGAAAAAGTTGCTGAATTAACATTAATTGGGATCATGATTTTTTTGTTTTTGATTATGATTAAAACGGCATTAGAAAGACTACAAAGTGCTGTACAAATAGTACATTTGGAAAGTGCAAAGTGTAAGACTTTCGCACAGTATATACAGCTGTTGTATACTTGCAAACTCAGTAAATCAAATTCTGTGTCTGGCAAACAATTCAGGATCACATTATAATCACCACGTGAACTCCATGCCTGCAGTGACAGTATTTGAACACAGGCTTCTGCTTGATCAGCTATAGGAAGGAAACAGCTTATTCCCTGAGGAGAGAGTCACCTCCATATTTAGGGCCCAAGCCTTTTGTTAGGGTAGACATGCTTGACTGCCAATTGTTCTCCACCCAGAATCATTACATCCGCAGCAACTTCTGACAATAGCTTGCTCTTTCGCTCTCTCTCTCTCCCTCTGTTCTTTCTCTCTCTCTCTCTCTCTCTCTCTCTCTCTCTCTCTCTCTCTCTCTCTCTCTCCCTCTCCCTCTCCCTCTCCCTCTCCCTCTCCCTCTCCCTCTCCCTCTCCCTCTCTCTCTCTCTGTGGTGTGAGACAGGAGCGTGTGGGCGCTCTCTGGTGGTAGGATAGGCCCACTGCAAATTGTGTGAAATGTCAAATGTAAAAACACTGCAGTCATGCTGCAACTGAAATACTGTAAATATTCAGCAAAGTAATGAAACAAAGTGGTACCCGATTATTCAGTCAAAATAACCTCTGGAACCCTTGTTTCCAAAGGCACCGGTCAGAACATGCACATCTCATTCAAGACTGACAGCTGGACACCAGAAGACAGCATGATCCCCTCCAGTGAGCCTCTGAGCTCCACTGTGATGGGCACCACTGAAGCCACCACACATTGGGAGGGCCAGACCCCAGACACCCTCACTGACATTTACACTGCCCTCCCAGGGAGGTCCAGGGCGGTGACAGAGGAGCAGAGGCTCCAGGGCAGCCCAGACACGGCACTCATGTTGGGGGACTCCACAGAGATGAGGACTGCGGGTCTATCTGCCCACACAGACAATGATGAGGTGAAGACAGAGATGAGGACTGTGGGTCTATCTGCCCACACAGACAATGATGAGGTGAATACAGAGATGAGGACTGTGGGTCTATCTGCCCACACAGACAATGATGAGGTGAAGACAGAGATGAGGACTGTGGGTCTATCTGTCCACACAGACAATGATGAGGTGAAGACAGAGATGAGGACTGTGGGTCTATCTGCCCACACAGACAATGATGAGGTGAAGACAGAGATGAGGACTGTGGGTCTATCTGTCCACACAGACAATGATGAGGTGAAGACAGAGATGAGGACTGTGGGTCTATCTGTCCACACAGACAATGATGAGGTGGGGACTGTGGGTCTATCTGTCCACACAGACAATGATGAAGTGAAGACAGCGATAAGGACTGTGGGTCTATCTGTCCACACAGACAATGATGAGGTGAAGACAGAGATGAGGACTGTGGGTCTATCTGTCCACACAGACAATGATGAGGTGAAGACAGAGATGAGGACTGTGGGTCTATCTGTCCACACAGACAATGATGAGTTGAGGACAGACGAGAGGACTGTCGGCCTGTATGTTCACACAGACGGTGACGAGGTGAGGACCGTGGGTCTACCTGTCCACACAGAAAGCACCTACATCTCTTCCACCATCACTCGGGCCGGGGAGAGGACCCTGCTGTCTGTCACCTCCAACAGCACCTCCACCTATACAGACGATTCAAACCCCTCACAGTCGTCCTCCTGGGGGCTCACGGCCGGGGTCACAGGGTCTCGGGACCATGCTGACAGGATTTCCTCCACCAAGGCTGATGGTCTGGACTCTACTTCCCAGTCCCACCACCCTGCTAACTCCTCATACGAGGCAGAGGGCCCTGGTCTCTCCCCAGCTACAGTCCCCCTGACAGGGCCACCTAGCACCACTGAGCAAAACACCACTTCCTCTGCGGAGGACTCCTCGCCCAACTCCACCCCCCCTCTCGACGTGCTCGACAACAACACCAGGCGGCAGAAGGACTCAGCAGACGCCGGCCACTCCTCAGGAGGCGGGACCACCCCAGCAGAGGACGAGGTGTCCTCTTCCTCATCCCCCCCTGCCCCTTCGACAGAGGATCGACCCACCAACACCACCCGGCTGGGTGGGAGTTCCTCCAGCAGCATTGGGACCTCCACACACTCTTCCACAGGGGATCTCGGCACCCAGAGCCAGGGCAGGACAGAGGGGATGACCTCCCAGACGGCCGGGGCTGAGGAGACAACCAGGCTGGGTCTGACCACCACACCACCCAGGGGCAGAGATGGCGTCACCTCGGTGGATGACTCACTGTCCAGGTTCTTGTCCGGTCAGCCCCCCTTCACCCCAGACACCCCCAGGCTAGGACTGGCCACTGAGGCCCAGGCCACTACTCCCAGCACCTCCACGCACAGGACCCAGGTCACGGAGGTGGATGAGGAAACCCATCGGGCCACGGCTGCTGCCGAAACCACCCCGACCCCACCTCTGGTCACCACCTGGACAGTGGAGCCCCCTAGTAGCAGCACCCATTTGAAGGCCCACACCCAGCACACCACCCCCTCCACAACCACTGACTCCAGCCTGGGCCAGCAGGCCTCGGCCTCCACCTCCCAGCACCAAGGGGGCAGTGGAACCCAGGCGCCGACTCCGAGCCAGAGGCCCTCCACAGGGGCTTCTCCAACAGACACCACCACGAGGCACCTGGAGACCTCCACCGCCACTCCAGACAACCACACCACCCACAGCCACCATACCACAGCCTTGAGCATCAGGACCACCCCCACCAGAAGCACTCTAGCACACACCACGAGCACTGGCCGGGACACGGAAAGGGCCACCACGGAGGTGGGGGTCACCACCGCTCAGATGGAAGTCAGGTCGACACCCACAGCAGGTCAGTGGACTGTGGGATCCGGTTACAATGGGATGACAAATGTCTGCGACTTCCTGTTGTATACCAGGATAGATCATTTAGTGTGGGTGTTTCCACGTTCGGCTCCATGCACGTTCATGTCAATGAACATGGACCTCTGAACAAACGGATGAAATCATCTGAAAGATTTCAGCTCAAACGGGCTACACTAACACAGTTTGGGGTTATAGTATTGTATTTATGTGTATCTTAATCGGGCCTGTTCAGTCAATGGGGCTGACTTGTGGTTTTCTCTCCAGGCAAAGCATGTTCTCCTAACCCTTGTGTGAACGGAGGGATGTGTGTGACCCACGGTGAGACCGACTTCACATGCCACTGTCTGCAAGCATGGAGTGGACCGACCTGCAGTAATGGTAAGCTCAGGTTACACCAGGAACATGAACCATGGGGATCCACTTCCGATTTTGACTGCATTTAAATGGTCAATTTACATGTCAGGTAATGTGTGTACACTGTGCCCCTCTGTGTGTGTGTGTGTGTGTCTGTGTGTATGTTTGGTCCAGATGTAGACGAATGCCAGAATGACCCGTGCCCCCTGGTCTCCAGGTGTGTGAACACCCGGGGCTCCTTCAGCTGTGAGTGTCCCCTGGGGCTCGACCTGGAGGACGGACGCACCTGCACCAGGGGTGAGTATACACGGCTGCTACCCCAACCCAGGGTCGGTGCTACGAGGGGCCACATCAAGGACACTGTCCGCCCTCGCCTGGCCTGCTAAGATCAACCAAGCCGGCAATGGTCCCGGTCTCTCCTGACTTGAAGTCAGTCTGGCCAATTGCAATCAGTCGGATCGAGAATTGCGCAGCTGTCATTTCGCTGAACCTTGGGCCCTTTTGTCCTTCCACAGCCAAGACATTCCTGGGGACGTTCCGTGTCAACAACCCCCGCTTTGACCCCCTGCTCTCCAGGAGCACCACCCTGCATGAGATCCAGAGAGAGATCATCCAGCTGGTAGGCTAGAATGTCCACAGATGTTGTGTCTTGTCGGACGTTCTGTAGGAATGCACAACCGGGATAGCAGTGTCACAACGGCGCAGGACGTGACGACCCCCTCTGTCCCTGCTTTTTTTCCTTCTCCCAGCTCAATGCCTCGCTGTCCATACTGCACGGTTACAGCCGCTCCACTCTAAGCAAAAGGTACGTGTGCAGTTCCCCTCACAAATTCAAAACCCTGTTCACTGTTTTCACACGCGAGACCCTTTAGCCGTTTGCTGATGTCGAGCCCTCCTCAGGGGACCCCCATGCCATCGCTGTGTGCCCTCGGGCCTCACCCTACCTGCTGTCTTCCTCCAGAGAGGGGGACGGCCTGCGCATCTCTGCCGTCAACATGTTCGCCGCCTCCACGGAGGTCACCAGCGCCCAGGTCTACCACAGCATCCAGACAAGCCTCAGGAACTGTAGCTCGGCCTCCGCCCACTGCCAAGAGATCCTCCACCATCAGCTGTCCTATCACGGTACAACTCCCCCGCACCCACGGTTATCGATCATACACATTCTCGGGCTGCAAAAGTCATGTCATGTGACCGCGAGTTCCCATAAACTCCCCTTCTAAAGGAATCCACAATTTCTGTTACCCTAATGTGAAATGTGGTTCATTCTAAAGCCTGGCTCCCTGACCTCAACTCGTTTGTGTTTGACAGAGGAGAGTCTGTGTCTGGCCCAGAAGGTTCTGTGTGACACAGAGCGCTCCGACTGCTCTGACTCTAGTGGGACGGCGTACTGCCGATGCCGACCTGGCTACTTTAAACTCAACCCCGAAGACATGTCCTGTATAGGTAAGAGCTTGGAGCTTGGGATTAGAGGCCTGGGGGCCAGAGGCAGAAGTCATGACATGGGAGTTCCTACATGGATTTCTGATGTATGCTGATGATCGATCGCTAATTGTTCCAGAATGTGGCGATGGCAGCAAACTGGAAAATGGCACGTGTGTCCGGTAAGCATTGAGAATGGTTCCGTGTCTGTGCCAGTCATGAAGGCAAAATCCACTCAGTACTATATCATGATTGGTACTAAAGCACCACTTTGTGTCTGATTGTTTGGAACTTTCAGGTGCACATTTGGATTTGGAGGATTTAATTGTGGGAACTGTAAGTGGAGCCTCATATATCATCAACCTATCAAATTATAATGGCGATTTCCTGAATGTTCCTGTTTTGGCTGTGTTTAATGGCCTGCTTGTTTCTTGTGTTTGTAGTTTACAAGCTGATTGCTGTGGTCGTTTCTCCAGCGGGGGGAGCCCTGCTCCTCATTCTCATCATTGCTCTCATTGTCACCTGCTGCAAGTAAGTGTACAGGGAGAGGCTAAACCAACCATTGTTTGACAACCATGTTGTAACAATAACGTGACAACTTCTCATCTTGTCACAGGAAAGACAAGAACGACATAAACAAGATTATCTTCAGGAGTGGAGATTTCCAGATGTCTCCCTATGCTGAGTTTCCCAAGAGCAACCCCAGAGTGTCCACGGAGTGGGGCCGTGAGGCCATCGAGATGCAGGAGAACGGCAGCACCAAGAACCTGCTGCAGATGACCGATATATACTACTCAGTAAGTACTGGGGGCGATGCACAATCCAATCATCACTACTAGTTAGTAAGCCCATTCAGTCACCTTCAATTACTGTAGAAATACAGTCGAACAAGGACACATACACGCTGTGTCTCTGTCTCTCTGTCTCTCTCTCTGTCTCTCTTTCTCTCTCTCTCTCTCTCTCTCTCTCTCTCTCTCTCTCTCTCTCTCTCTCTGTCTCTCTCTCTGTCTCTCTCTCTCTCTCTCTCTCTCTCTCTCCCCCTCACCTCACCTGTTGCTCCTGTCTTTCAGCCTGCTTTGCGTAACTCGGATCTGGAGAGGAACGGCCTGTACCCTTTCTCTGGTCTGCCCGGATCACGCCACTCCTGTATCTATCCTGCTCAGTGGAATCCCTCCTTCATCAGTGATGACTCACGACGGAGGGACTACTTCTAGCACGCTCTCCCCCCCCCCCCTCCCCACACCATCTGCCTTCAGCCAGCCACTCCCAGGCCTACCTGCGTGAATGGAAGGAACCATTTGCATCGGTCTTTCATGACCATTTGCATGGTCTGTCTAGGTGGGCAGTCGACTGATTGTCTGTCTGGTTGTTTGTTTGTAAAAGCTAAGCGTGCACATTTGGATTGTGGGGATGTGTGTGTGTGTGTCGGTTTATGTCTGGTCTATTGCTAACTATTTGCCACTGATGTGATTTGTACATAGGTGAAGTGTCTTAATATTTTACATTTAGTTAAAATACAGATGAAGATTCAAAGCCTGAGAGTAAAATCCAGTACAATGTTGAAAGATTGTTCACCATGTAATTGTTGAAATATGACAGAAGAGTTGTGTTAATTTATTCTGTGTGTTGGAATCTTTGGTGTGAATGGTGAAGGTTGATGTAGACATAGACCTGTCACTCAAAGCCTGTGTGTGTGAATTCATTACATTATCAGTGCCATGTAACTGATTTGATTGATTGCTCGTATGTAAAGATGTACTGTTTAGTCTGCGATTTTAGTTAAGAGTATACTTTTATGTAATTAATTTCTTCCTTCGTATATGAATGGTGTCTTAATTCTGGCGTTTTAGTCGGAAATGTTATATTTAAATAAAGTCTTGCACTGCAGTTTGTTCTGATTCAGTCTGTATGAACTAAAACCAAATCCTCCTATGGTTCAGAATGATCCTTGTTGATTTACTGTCACTTTCAGGTTATTTACATGCCCAATTAAAACGACATTGTATGTGGTGAGATATGGTTTGTGAATGTCCTAAAACAGAAAGGAAATTCAAATAACCACCACAACTCTAACGGATTATGCAGATCTACATCATTCTACTATGGAAGAACGCAACCGTTTTCCAAATTAACGAGCCCTCCTAGAACTTCTGGCCGCTCTGAATTGTTGCTCTTTACTGATGCTTCTGTCATAAAGAATTAGCCTACCTCTTGTGAGTTAAATCGTGAGAAGATAATTCAAGCACAAAAAAAAGATTCTGAAAAGTGATAGCATTACTATACGCTGTAGTGCATTATACCACTTGGCTACAGAAACTTGAAACCATTTCCCTCTCATTTGTTTAATACAGGCACAGCTTGAGGCCTGAGCTGATCCTTCAGGTTCCAGAGTCACATTCATATAATTTACATGTCCAATGTAAATTGTCCACAAAGTAAAAAAGTTTGTTCCCGTAGTTCCAGAGTACATAAAGCATATATGTATCTGGCACAACAGCAAGCATCTCAGTCAAACCACTGTAAGAAGAACTTGACTTTTTAGAAATGGAAACCTTAACAATGAGTGCCTTGTCATTTTCTGTAATCAACTGGCCTCTCTGTGTTTGCAACATAATTGCCAATTTTTTCTTCGCCTTCTGCATTATCTGTCGACCCAGCAACAATGATGGACCTAAACAACCGGTGAAGATATTGCTCGAATCATTGGTCTGTTGCAACACAGTGTACCTGCTATTTCTTATAGGATTTAAGTTAGTTGACCATGATGATGATGATGTGAAGCTCCTCTACGTTACCTTGGGGATTTTATACTACACTGTGTCAACAAGCATGTCAACTTCTGTGTGGCTGGCTTTCTTTTATTTCACCCAGATAGTTCCTGTCAAGAGGGCATTCTTCCTCTGGGCGAAGAAGAACATTAAATCAATCATCTACGTGGCCCTGGTTTTCGATAGGCTGTTCTTTTTGTTTGTATTAACAGTTACGCTTGCCTTACAATGTTCCAGTCCTTGGACTTGGCCTACCTACTACAACGTCACACTGAGCAATGTTACAGATGATGAAAATGGGAGCCCAAATAGCTTCAGCAGAAGCACATTGATCCATGTATACATTGTGTGCCTACCTCTTGAATTTATATACATCTTCATCTGTCTGTGTGTGATGATGGGGTCCTGCTTCGCCACAGTTTGCTACCTGCAAAGACACATCAGAAGCATGTCAGCAGCCGGCAGTGTCTCTCCTCGACTGTACAGTCAGATTCGAGTCACTATCACAGGCATCCTGCAGGGGGTGCTGTTCTTGCTCTGCCAAGTTTATTTGTTCTGTTCGTTCTTCGCCAATGTTTTTTCCAATGTAGTCATCCATGAATACATTTCCTACACAGTGATCTCGATCTACGTGACAGGGACTACTATAAACCTTGGGGTAGGCCAGACTCTCTTTCGACAAAGGGCTGTTTATGTTTGTTCAAAGATACGCAAGTTAATGACGATCTGACAGGTCTTGGGGGTACTGTTTTTGTGGACCGACCGACTGACCGACCGAGAGAGCATTAGAGTTTGGTCGCAGCTGAAAATGCAATGTACACGTGCTGCTTGTATGTATAACACATTTTATTGGATAACTCACTATAAGATGATGTTAATTAAACGGTCTAAAATAGCCTCATAGTAGCCCGGACCTTACTCCATGAGATTGATGAGTCTACCACTAGACTGAATTAGCCTATATTAGAATCTGCAAGGTATAGGGTAGGATCAAATATTATCTTTATATGTTCATAAACACACACACACATTTTATTTCTGACTTCTTTGGTCGTGTAATGTGTCATAAGAAGTGACGTTGTAATACATTTGAGGATATGATGTGATCATAGTAAATTATAATTTCAGATAGGCCTACTTGAATACTATCTTAAGTTAGATGTTTTAGTTATACTTCAACAAATTCTGTTGTAAGTGACTCACTGATTTTGATCTTCACTCCTGTGCTTGTGTGTGATGATAGGGTCTACCTAGCTTCACCACAGTGTACTGCAAAGACACATCCGGAGCATGTCAACGGCAGGTAGCCCATTCTTCTCTCCTCCAGTGGACAGTCAGGGTCACATATCACCGGCACCCTGCTGCTCTTCATCCACTGTCCAAATGATATATCTCCAACCAAAATGTCCCCACTGTAACGACCACACTATTATTTGACGAATCAAGAATCTGGACCAATCAATTAACATTTCGTTACGCTTGTGTACATCTTATGATGCGCTGATATTAGTTCTTGTGTTTTCTGCATGTGTGAAATTATTATGTCATTGCTTTTCCTTGTGAACACAGACAGCGGCATATTTTACGATGTTCCATCTTCTATATGATATTACTGTTGTTGATGCATTGTTCTGTCAGCATAATTATGTAGCCTAATTTTGACATTTAGATTGTTATTATTGCACGATGTTTGCTAAATACAAATAGTTTCTTAGCACGAACCACTGAAATACTGTTTGAACTGTGCACTTCAGTGATTATGTGTTATGTGTAGGCATTACTAAGGATAAAAGTGTCTGATTATTGAATGCATGTTAATGCAATGCAATGCCTTTGACACAATAAACACATGTCAAATGTTGAACAATTGTGCCATTTTTATTTCGATTGGGCACCAACAATGATGGATGAAAATAACTGAATACATGACTTCATTTGTGCAATGTAATGTTTCTGTTTCTCTCGTGCTTTAAACGAAACATGCTACACTTTTTAAATATTGGATTATAAAGTCCACATATATCTCAATTCATCACAAAAAAACATATCCTATCCTATTTTGACCACATCTTAAGGTTCTTTAGCAGAGGCAGGCGCAGCGCGTGATATCAGAGTTTAGCCAGATTTGTAATGAGCAATGCGCTGCATTGTATTGGTCCAACCTGCAGGAATATTTGCATAGACTCGCCCACACGGGTGTTCCACGCCCCTACTGTAACAGCTACAGAAACAAGCAGCCGTTCTATCACGGCAGTTGGAAATTAGGTAGTGTGTCAGCCAGCGAAATATCTTCGTAATTTTTTAGATAGCCAGCTGGATTACTGACCTCACGTTAACTTTCAGCAATCTAACCTTTCCTGGAACTAATGTTACACGGATTTTAAGATTGTGTGTTCTGTTTCAAGAATACAGTACAGGACAAGTATTTGGTCTATGATCGAGTATTTCGATTTCTGATAGTCGACAGTGTCGGTTTTCATCCGGTGAGTGGATATTATTCCTAGACGTTTCTTAACGAATTTTAACTTAAGTGATACTGTATTGTAGTTCTGTTGTTCTGTGGTGTCCCTCACTTGTCGACACGTACGTAACTATTCATATTTTAGTTAAATGTGAGAGATTGAGAGCAATTTGCAGTTTACATTTATTTAGTCAGATACAGTACGGTACAGTACTGTAGGCTAATGTCAAAGTTACGAGCTTGATAAACGTGTCATTGAGTCATACAGTATTAATGATGATAGTCACAGCGTCATGTAGCATATTGTTTGCTTATCTAATTGTGTAGCCTACTAATTTAAAAAACAGATTTTCATTAAACTGATGGATTTATTTTGCCTATTATTTACAGGGACCATAAGTTTGGGTGCAGTAGCACCATTCTGTTTGAAAAGTTTCTGGTCAGAGGGAATGGCCCCTGCTTTGACCAAGCTCACAAAAGACCGACACAGAATCCACCTGCCCTCTCCTCTGAGCTCCAGCAACATGGAGGCAGATAGTGCCATGCTTAGTCCTGAATTGGACCCCCATGTGAAACTGATGGAGGACAACTTTTCTCAGAAGGTGTGGCTCAACCTTTCCTCCTTGCCTTTCTTGGACACCTGCTGCTCCAAAGGTTCCCTGGAGTTCCCCAACTCGATCCTGGCTCCCCTGCTACAGGCCTCAAGCAGCCAGTACAAGAGTGTGCTCCTCTCTCGATCCCTTCTCAGCCTGATTTCTCTGAACAAAAACCTCAAGGATTCACAGGCAGCAGCCTTAACAGGTACGCAAGACATGTACATTGTGCCCATCCCTGAACACAGTGGCCAAGATGTGGTGATGCAGCCTCAACACTGTGGAGCAGATGGCCCTGATGTCCCCCAGTCTCCTCCACATTACCAGGGTAACACCATCTGCCAGTACAGCTCTGCTCTGCCGACACCTACCATGTCGAGGGAGGGACAGCGGGGTGTAGTTAGCACGGAACCTGCCTCAGCTCAAGCCTGGGCAACGAGGGCTCCTGATCAACCTGTGACTGCTGCAGTGGTGCAGGGGGCAGTGAGAGACCAGACCCAGTGGCATGTCTCCAGACAGGCAGCTCTGCTTCTTAGGGCAGAGAGGATCCAGAGGAGGCTCCAGGCCCTGCTAGGGGAGCACACCAGCCGCCACTGCAGCATCCAGCTGGACGCTCTGAAGAACAGGCTCAGGCAGGAGAGGACAGGGACCCTGGCCGCTCCTGTTGACACCAAGCCCGACCCACTCCTGGTACATATGCAGATCCCCGCCCCGGGCAATAGAGTTCAGTGGCCTCTCGTACCAGAGTCCTCCTCGCCTCCATCAACCTTGACAGAGATGCAGGAATTTGCCTGCCATGCCCAGGCACTGCTGCGGGTTGTCCAGCAGGCCATAGACTCTGATGCCACAGACAGCGGCTCTGATGATGAGGAGCTGGAGCCTGAACGCCCAAGCAGAAACCTAGCGGTACCATTGTAAGTAAAGAGATCTTAAAAGTAAATCGTTTTTTTTTTCTCCCACGGGCATCTTGTTTAAGAAGGGCTTGTTTTAAGGAGTCCTGGTGTTTTCTTGGCTGCCGCAGTGGGTTGTTACAGCTTCATAAACAGTGGATGAATTGGAGGAAAGGTATGAAGATCACATACCATAAAAACAAGTGTACGTGGGTTTGAGTCAAAGTGTAAACACACAAGCCTATTTGCTACCCTAAACCCTTAAGAGAAATGATTTAAACTGTTTTTTGTTATTGCATTTGTTTAGTTGACCCCAAACAGAGTATTCTGGTATTCTTGGTTTCCTTACTTCTCCACCCCAAATTCCTCACAGCATGTCTTTGACGTCAGTCAAAAAAGGGCGGATTTCAGATTAAAACGGTACCAGTTCATTGGCTAGGTTAAATCGTTGCATAGTTATCAGGCACTCAGACAAGGACAAAGCCTACTGAAGATAACAGAAAGGCCCAGGGGAGAGGGAGACAGAGGGAGAGATAGAGGGAGACAGAGAGAGGGAAAGAGAGGGTTAAATGACATTCAATGACAGCTGTGGAAAAAAACAGCCTTTTCTTTTAGAGTGAGTTTTGCAGCTCCACCCTCAAAGGGCTCCACATGTGTTTCATTTGGCCTTCTTGGCAAACGTGGTGAAGTCTAGTTTTCCGTCCTTACAGCTGTGGATACCAATGACGTTTCCTCTGTTTATTTTCGCTCGACTTCCATCCAATGGGTTGGTCTTTGGGAGGATAGCGGTCGGCCTCGTAGATTCCTCCACAACCCTCTCCTGCAGTCATAACAGTCGTGTCTGGTTTCCTGGCTCTCCTTTCCCAGCAGCGGTGGAGGGGGGGGGAGGGGCACGGGCACAGACTGGCATACCTCTATGCCCTCCCATGCATGCCTTCCGCTTTCCTCTTCTCTCATCCTACCTATTCTCCTCTGAATGGAACGGCCCTCTGCTCAGAGTTCTTGACGCCCAGAGCTCCTCCTGAACCAGATGAGGGAACTATGTTCAACTGTAGTATGCAGACGACATCAAAACCTGTGAAAGGTGCCTATCCTGTTTTAGCCTACTGCCTGGTAGGCTCCAATTCACTTAAAAATAAGAATTGTGTTCTTATTTACCCTTTGCTGTGAGTGTTAATCTTAAGACTCGTACCTTTTCTGGTAGATTGGTACCAGTCGCACATCGCCAAGTAACCACACTACCCTGGGCTGGAATGTCGGGATGGAGAGAAAAGACGTGACATTTATGTAGCTTGGGTGTGAGAAGATGGGATGTTAGCCGTGATTCCTGTGCGGGCCTAATAAACGGCGTGAGTGACAAAGGGGCAGCGGTTGACACAGTTCTGGGGAGGGCGGACATTGAGAAGGAGGGAGGCCGGGGTGGGGGGTTTGTTTGGCAAGATTCTGGCATCCCCCTGGCTGACGCACTTGGTCTTTGTGGAGGGCTTATGCCTCATGCTGGGCCGACAATGGTGTCCCCGTGCCTGCCAGACCAGACGTTTTATGGCATGCAGCTCCTTCAATGGGACTTCCTCCGGGTGGAGGAGGGTGTTAGGTCGTTTTCATCTTTGCGAGATGAGGAAATGGTTTGGTTTGTTTGAGGGAAAACAGCGGGGTTATAGACTTTAAGTCAGTTAAAAGAGCCTCGGAATGCAATTTCTCTTACATCGCTTGTAGGTTTCACGCTGGAACGTTCTTTATTTGGGTGTCGGCCGAGATTCAATTTTCAATAGCAGAGGCTCATGTCTAGCCTACTCCGTCTCCAGCAACCCTTTATTTGAGCTGCTCTCACTCTCCCAAATGGACATGACATGGGAGTGGGGACAGCCTTGGCTAATTCCTGGAATGAAGGTGATCAAAGGACAGTTGACACTGTGTCTAACCCTAGGGTTACAGGGATGAAGTTACTGATTCTGTTCTCTCCTTTGTGCGTGTGTGTGTGTGTGTTGTCCTGCTGCTCCACTTAACTGTAAATATCTCTGGAATGTTCCTACTAGTCAGACAAGGCCCCAAGGCTAGAACTGAGGCTGGGGCAGGCAGTACCAGGCTGTGGCAGGCTGCTGCTACTGGGAGGATAGACACCGGGTGCAGGATGGGAGTCAGTGAGTCAGCCTCCATTTAAGGGACGATATAAAATAATAATTTGTATATCCCTGCTTTTTATAAGGAATGTCACAAGGGCTTCATAATATAGTTGTAGCAACATTTATTAAATCTGTGGGCAGCATATCGTGTTGGTGAAGTAAAAGATATGGGCCTATTTGTCAAAGAGGAAAACAAACCGGCTGTTGTTAGCTTCCACAGATAACCTTTCCTACTCTGTTTGAAGCTTGGTGTTCCTGGCATTCCCAAGGTCGTAGAGCAGTGGCATGGCAACAGCTTGGTGTGGCTAGCGACCGTCCAGGGTAGAGGAATACCAGACCATACGGCCTCCATGGAAACCGGCACACAGCTTGCAAATGATTTATTTATGGCCTAGTTTGCCATTTTACCTGCCTCAGCAGAATCCCTCCTCCTAGCCCCATCTCTGTTAGAGCCCATTAAAACAGCTGATTAGCATGTTAGCTAGGTCATATTTATCTTCTGCCACTAGTAGAAGTACTACTACTTTTAAGTGCTCGGCTACTGAAGGATTGTGTTTTGAAACATGCTTGCTGTTTCGGAAGTCATCTTTAAGATAAAAAAATAAATAAACAGATCATTTGAAAGTATTGTACAGATTTGATGTGGTTCATAGAATTTTCGAATCGAATCTTGAATCCTTCAACATTTTGAATAAAATGCTAAAAGAAGTTCCCCCTTTTTTTGTTGTTGTCTATTGTTATTTCTGTTTCTCTCTTCCTCCCCTCATTCCTCCTGCTCTCTCCTGATCTCTCCACCTCCCCTCATTCCTCCTGCTCTCTCCTGATCTCTCCACCTCCCCTCATTCCTCCTGCTCTCTCCTGATCTCACTTCCTCCCCTCATTCCTCCTGCTCTCTCCACCTCCCCTCATTCCTCCTGCTCTCTCCTGATCTCACTTCCTCCCCTCATTCCTCCTGCTCTCTCCTGATCTCACTTCCTCCCCTCATTCCTCCTGCTCTCTCCTGATCTCTCCACCTCCCCTCATTCCTCCTGCTCTCTCCTGATCTCACTTCCTCCCCTCATTCCTCCTGCTCTCTCCACCTCCCCTCATTCCTCCTGCTCTCTCCTGATCTCACTTCCTCCCCTCATTCCTCCTGCTCTCTCCTGATCTCTCTTCCTCCCCTCATTCCTCCTGCTCTCTCCTGATCTCTCCACCTCCCTCCATTCCTCCCAGAAGCAGGTCTGGGTGTGAGCAGAGCTGGCAGGAGGGGAGGGCAGATGTGGGCAGCCGGTGGACCTGGTTGCAGCTGCGTGTAGATGAACTGGAGGGTCGAATCCAGCAGCTGGGCGACCTTCACAGGCAGATCTCCTCCACCAAGGTAACCCTCCAGGACCTGCTGGATGCCGACCACACCCCCAACCCTGGTCTCAACCCTGGCTGCAGACCCTGTCACCTCCTGGTGTGACACTTGGTCCCCGGGGTGTCATCTGGCTTTGATGTCTTAACTCACGTTGTCTCGGCTCATCAGCTGCTATGACAGCTTCTTGGCTCCAGACAGCTTTATTCACACTCACAATGCCCACTCCTGCCATCATGGCAACACGGTGACATCAGAGATTTATGGGATGGATTATGGACCCAACTATCGTGCAGGATTGATTGAATCAGGCAACTGCAGCATATATACGTGTGTGGTGTGGTGTGTGTGTGTGTGTGTGTGGTCTCAGGGGGGCGTGGTCCTGGCAGACTCCCAGCCACTGACAGACAGGCAGATCCAGCAGACCCTGCTGACAGAGACAGCAGGCTTGTCCTTCACGGCAGGGGGCCATGGAGACCTGGCCTCGGACACCGAGCCCAGCAGCCCCACACGCCTGCTCCGGAACATAGAGAGACAGGTACACACACACGTATGACACACGCACACTCGTTCAAGCAGCATACCATTTTGAAGGTCCCCGTTTCCCTGATGTGTTAGCGTGTGACATGCTGGCTGAGGTACCGTGGCGTGTCTGTGACAGGGGATATCTGTACCCACAGAGTGCCCAACTGACCCAGATTGTCACCAGCCTGATGTCCCCCCTCAACCTGTCACCCTCCTCCTCTCCCGTCTCTAAAGACGCCTGCAGACGGAGCGGTCTGAACGAGAAGGCCTTCGGCAGGTATTAAAGCACCCTAGACCACAGAGAGCACGCTGAGAGATCCAGTTCACCGTTAGCCAGAGTGCGCATCTCGAGTGTTTTCAAGCCTCCGGAATCTCATTAAGGAGAGGTCATGAGGGTTGGGTGAGGAGGGTCCGGGGGAGTTGCCGCAGTATGACAAGCATTGGTCACACACTTCCTGTTACCACGGAAACATGCTATCCATCTCAGTGGAGATAGAATTGTCTGCGGAGATGACATTGCCGTTGTGAGGGTTGCTTCTCCTCACAAACCTGTGTGTGTGTGCGTGTGTCGTTGTGTATGCGTGTGTGTGTGCGACTGGGCTACAGCCCAGACGCGCACTCTCATCAGTCATCTAGCGGAGTTTAAACATGCTGCTCCCCAGTGTTGAAACAAGCCACAGAACTAAGTAACTGCATCCGGAGAGATCTGGATCAGAATCATTAGTTCAAGTTTTCCTTCCTGTTCCCGACCTCTGCCCGGCTCTCAGGCTGTCGTGGATTCCTTGGACCCATTGGATTTAGATGCCCCGAGGGACTCGGGCCCGATTTGTTTGGATTGCAAGCAAACGTAGCGTGTGTGTGTGTGTGTGCTTTTGATAGTGGAAAGTGCAATGGAGGTTCACAGTCTATGTGATGGCTAAGTGACTGGTAGCTGAGTCTGTGTAATGCCGGGCGGGTCCATGCTGAGCGTGTGCACTGTGTGCTTCTCTGCAGCAGCCTGAAGAAAGGCGAGGACATGTTCCTCCAGAGGGGGGCGAAGAGGAGGAGGGGGGCGCGCAGGAGACAGCTCCTCCAGGCCGACGCCTCCTGTGTGTCGGCACGGACGCGGCCCCTCGTCACCTACCACAAACCCCGGCTCTTCACCTTGAACGGGACCACCGCCCACATCCGACAGGTAACCCTTGCCTTCATAGAACGCAGCCCTGGCCCTTGCCCTAACATCAACAAACACCCTGTGAGGACATGTGAGGTCTACATTGCAGGAACGTTAGCCCTAACCTTCTCTAACCCTAACCTTCCAAGCTGAGGAGACTTCTAGACCCGCTTTTACTGCCAATATAAACATTTTTGGTGAAAAAGGTCCCTAAATTAAATAGGAATTAGAGTTAAGCCAAAAAGCTGGTTGTGCTCAAAGAGCCTACAACTGGCCAGGGAACATCTTAAAATGTGTTTCCACCACAGGATGTTTGGACTAGCTTGTGTGAGACAGTCTGCAACCCCAGACACGACCATGAGACCATTAGACCAACTCTAGGTTGTCCTCTTAGAGAACAGATGGCGCATCGACTCCGAGCGTTGTTATTGAGAACCCGCGGCGTGCGTCACGACTGCTGTGGCCCTGGGGGCGTCATTCACCTCCCCTCGTTATGCAGACGGGGCCTAATTGTTCTATTATGATTCGCCGACGAGCTCCGAGGAGAGTCTTTGGAGAGGCTCCGCCGAGAGAGAGGCGGTAGACTATGCTGCCTTTCCATCTCCAGAGACCTTGAATCTCAGCCCGTGGCTGGAGGGCTTTAAGCTGACACACGGCCCTTTCTCTCCTGCCCGGTGCGTCTGGCTGTGGTGTCTCTGCCCAGCCAGCCAGAGCAAGCGTCAGAGCAACACGAGCTGGTGAGAACGTAGGGAGGAAGGGAAGAGAGGAGGGGGGGAGGAAGGAGGGAACGAGAAGAAAGCTTTTAGCGGCTTAATTCGTTTGATTAGCGTGATTTGCCTCAGCGCCTCCAGGGCGCGGTGACTCATCGAGCGCCGAGACGACACTCCACTCGTTCACCTCTACCGCTCCTTTCCCAGAATCCCTCTGGCTACCGGTTCAGAGAACCCCTCTCTTTGACCCATTTCCTTTTAGATAAGGGAGGCTTGAGTTACCCGGGGATTCAAAAAGCCACCGAGGATGAAAGAAGAGGACCATCGTGGCCTGGATGGACGAAATGGAATTCAGCAGCTGTACTCTGTATTTACCGGTTTTCTCTCCTCCTGCAGGAACTGGGCTCCGCCTACCTCGCCTCCTCCTCTCCCTCCTCCTCATGCCCCACCTGTGAGTCATGTGACCCCCTTGGCCTGTGTTCTGACCCCGCCTGCTCCAGCGACGCCCCACCTCCTGGCTGGGGCCACAGCAGAGCACACCCTGTGTTGTCGCTCTCCTCAGGTAGGCCTGTGTGGGGTGAAGAGGGTCAGAGGAACACGCTAATGTATCAGAGGCAGTCTTGGTGATTAAGATCCAAATCTAGTGGATCAGCCCCAGGCCTAGTGGATCAGTTCCAGGCCGAGTGGATCAGTTCCTGAACTAGTGGATCAAATCTAAATGTTCCAGACTCAGTGTTTCAGCGCCAGACTTAGTGTATTGGATCCAGACCTAGTGTATTCGATTCAGACCCAGTGGATCCGTCGAAAGACCTCGTGGATCAGTTTCAGAAAACAGATCCACATCAGGTGCGTGGATCGCAACCCACAGCTGGCTCGGGAGAATGCGTAACACGTCTGCCGTCTGTGCCCCACCCATCCAGACACCCCTCTCCAACAGCACCTCCAGAGGGCCCTGCTCCGGGAAGACTGGCTCCAGAGGCCCCTGCTGCTGAACACGGAGCCGTCCAGCCCCGTCCCCAGCCCCAGGGGCCGCAGGCTCAGCTCGACGCCGCTGCCCGGTAAGGAGCGGCTAGCGCGCACACGCTCCTCTCTGCGGAGGCTTCACTCGGAGAGCTTACACCGCGTCACCCCGACTCCTCGTTGTCCTCTATCCTCTCCTCTCGTTATGTAACAACACACTTGTGGTGTTCTGGAACGCCCCAGTGTCCTGTCGGGGGGCTGGGGGTGTGAGTCTCCCCTCCCCCAGAGCAGGTTCTGAGCAGGCGGGTTGGCAGTAACAGTCCCTGGCCGCTCTCCAGGGGACTTCTCACACAGGCTCTGACTCTGCCTCTCCAATCATTAACCCCCCAGTGCCCCTTGCTAGCCAGGACCAGCTAGGATCCCCAAACAAGCCCTGTTCTCATGGGGGGGGGGGGGGGGGGGAGAACAGGGCAGAGGAGTCGGCGAGGCTGAGAGGGGGCGGGGGGGGAATAGGAGTTGGTAGAGGTCAAGGAGGAGGGTGGAGATAAAAGGAGAGAGGGTAGCCAGGGGAAGGAGTACCGCTGCGCGTCAGGTGAGCAGAGCACTGAGACGCCCCCCCAAGAGAGCTAACTCAAACGACGCTTTGTCGATTTCCTGCCCGTGTGAATGACCCCCCCCCCCATGGCCAATGATTAAGCTCAAAAGAACACACGCACAATATTTTACAGTTTAGGCTGTGAAAGGTTATTATTACACAAGTGTAACTTGTGGTATATGGTCCGGTGGGACTCTCCGGCAGGAGGTGAACATTGACGTCGATCTTGTTCTGAGCTCGCCACGATCGACATCACACCCACAGACCCACCCCCGGCTCCTGACTGCTGCTATCTGTCCTCTCAGCCTCTCCTCCTCTGTCCCTCTGCCCCTTATCTCCCGTGCTCCCCTTACTCTCCCGCTCTGTCGGCGACAGCCTCATGGGAGGAGCCGGCAGAGGGGGAAATTGCCCGAGGGATATGTGCAGGTAGTGTCCTCTCTTATCTGGCCCTTACAGGTTGACAGTGCCACAGTGCCAACTCCGATTCAGACCTAGTTGACACTGTTCAGCCATGAGGCTCAGACGTTTGCAGATTACCCTAACATCTCTGTCACACCCCTCCCACCTACCACACAGACTATCTGCTCTCCTTACAAAAGACCTGCCCGCAGACAAAGAGCTCCATTGTGTGTGGGTCTGTGAGGAGTCATCTGTCTAATGTAACCCAACTGAGAGTTAAGGATTAGCATTAGGGATGTGCTATTATGGTTTCACCAAGCCTTGTTATGCCCGGGGGTGGGGTGGTAGTCGGCGTAAGGGGGATTCCCGATGATTTAACACTGTTTGCTGTGTCACTCCAGGTTCTTCTCAACGCCACAAGCACCATGGAAGGCATCGAGGGGGCGGGGTCAGGGGTGTGTCACCAGTCGGGTGGGCGGGGCTGTCCCAGATGCCCCGCAGGAAGGCCTATCAAGGGAGCAGGAAGAGGAGACACTCTCACAGAGTGCTGGAAGGTGTGTGCGTGTGCGAGCGTGTATGTGTGTGTGTGCTGCATGTTCAGACAGATAAGCGCTGTAACAGACCGTTGCTTCCTGTTCTAGATGAGGACGACCTTCTGTGTCGGCTGTCAGACCCAGAGGACGGCTCGGGGGAGGGGCTAGAGGAGACGTCCACGCCTCACACCTCCCACGCACGCAAGCCTCCTGGGCAGGTAGGCTCCACCTCCTCACTTCACCGACCTAACACTCACCTCACCTGCTACACCCACCTCACCTGCTACACCCACCTCACCTACTACACCCACCTCATCTACCTCACCAACCTCACCCAGTTCACCTACCACACCCACCTCACCTACTACACCCACCTCACCTGCTACACCCACCTCACCTACTATACCCACCTCACCTACTACACCCACCTCACCTGCTACACCCACCTCACCTACTACACCCACCTCATCTACCTCACCAACCTCACCCAGTTCACCTACCACACCCACCTCACCTACTACACCCACCTCATCTACCTCACCAACCTCACCCAGTTCACCTACCACACCCACCTCACCTACTACACCCACCTCACCTGCTACACCCACCTCACCTACTATACCCACCTCACCTACTACACCCACCTCACCTGCTACACCCACCTCACCTACTACACCCACCTCACCTGCTACACCCACCTCACCTACTACACCCACCTCACTCACTTCACCTACCTCACCAACCTCACTCATTTCACCTACCTCACTCATTTCACCTGCTACACCCACCTCACCTACTACACTCACCTCACTCACTTCACCTACCACACCCACTTCACCTGCTACACCCACCTCATCTACCTCACCAACCTCACTCACTTCACCTACCACACCCACCTCACCTACTACACCCACCTCATCTACCTCACCAACCTCACTCACTTCACCTACCTTATCAACCTCAGCCACTTGACCTACCTAACCCGCCTCACCAACCTAACCAGACCTTGTGTTCCCCCTGCGTCTTCAGGGCCCTATCCGCAGACGACAAGGAGAGAGCGTCTACAACATTGACAACATTGTCATCCCCATGTCACTCGCGGCCACGACCAAGGTGGAGAAGCTCCAGTACAAAGATATCATCACACCAAGGTACAGTAGGCCCTTACTGCTCAGCGGAAGCTATACAACCCCCGTCTGACACAATTGTTTTTTGAGCAAAGAGACTGATCTAAGAGTCTTGTTTCTATAGCTGGAGAATAGTAAGCACCTTACTACGGGAGGTGAGCGAGGGGGAGAAAGAGGAGGAGGAGGAGGAGGAAGAGGTACGGACATTAACGTTTATGCTTACGATGCCTGTCCTTACCAGCACTCTCTCTCTCCTACAAAATTAATTATGAATGACTCGTGTGTGTGTGTGTGTGTGTTGCCTGTTCAGGTACAGCTCCTGTGTGACGAGATCTTCTCCCAGAGACACCTGGGATGTGAGCAGAGAGAGAAGCTGCGCTGGGTGTCCTGGGGCAAGAGCAGACCGCACCGACGCACCACCAGGTGGGCCCGCCTGAACCTTCCGGACACCACCACTCTCTAGAACCACGCACCAAAACCAGAGAAACAGAACCTCACTAGAATTCCATCGCATATATAGTTTGGCATATCTAATGCAGGCCGGGCCTCAGGCCTCATCTTGCACAAGGGAGCATCACCACATGTCAAAATCACAGGTCCACTCCCCGGAAATCGATCCGTGAAGCGCTTCGCCTCAGTGGATCCATTCCCAGGCGCCGTCTCAAGACGTTGGGTGTTTCCAGAAGCTTATGCCCCGTGTATTTGTGCCCAGGTCTGGGAGCAGGAGCCTAGACGGCAGCATGGGGACGGAAGGCTCAGCGTGGGATCGTGGCCTCCGGTGCCACGGGACTCCGCCTCCTGACTGGGGCTGCACCTACCCGGAGACGGACGCGGAAGAAGGCGCGGGGGAGGAGTGTGTGGTGAGGAACCACCGGCTGGCGGGATCCTCCAGACACGTGGGGGAGGGGTCGCGGCTCGTGTCGCGGCTGTGAGAGGAGTGGGTGACTCTGGGCTGATTGGAGGGCTTCTCGATTGGACGAGTCATCAAGTCATAGGCTCTTAGAGACGGGAGCCGAATCAAGACGGTCCCGCTCTCCAGAGTGGAGGAGGAGCAGGACGAGGGCCAGTGTTTGTCCACATTTTCAGCTCGACGCGTTCGGGGCGACCGACTTCTGTGGCGGTCGGGTCAGGTTTCAATCGCAGACGAAATACTCGCTGTCCAGATCTAAATCGCCATTACCCTGTAAGTCTTCAGAGGTACACGGGAGATCAGGGATCAGGTATATTTCCGTAGCCCCAAACCGAGCTTGTGACAGGCTTCCCCCATGACGTTCACTGCTGTGTGGGTGTGAAGGCTACCCCATACACACACATACACACAGCAAAGGGGAAAAGTGACAGGAAGGAATATGTTGTCCGAGTTTATCCATTGTTCCCCTGTCAACCTTAATGTCGGGAAAGGTGTTCTCACCAGCTTGTCGATCTCTAGGCTCACCTCACTCTAATACCAGTGTGTTGGTGTATGAATGTGTGTGTGTTCTCTCTCCGGTGCAGCCGCAGGCCCCATGGGAGCAGCGTGTGTTTCCCCTGGGCTGCGAGGAGGTGGAGGCCCTGCACTGGGACCAAGAGGAGCCGGCAGAGACAGGGCCTCCCTGGGACCAGGCAGGAGAGGATTCGAGTAGTGCAGAGGACAGCAGCTCTCTTCTCTCCAACCCTTTCCCCTCGTCCCCACCCCGCACAACTCCACCCTCTGTTGGCCGTCTGGGGAATAGCGCCCCAGAGGAAGAGGGCTGAGACGAGAGACTGGTGTCGTCATTGAACTCCATGCTGCCACTCCCTATAGTGGATTCTGGCACATTCTCTTGGAACCTTATTTCCATACCAGTATTTGTGGCATTCGTCAGACTCAATGTTGGGTTTTGTTTTGCCTACGTGTTTGCAAGGACAGTTTTCTATTTAAAACATTGCTAAATGTTTTTGAATGATTTTAATAATCTTCCACTGTTCCTTGTGGTTCTAGTTAGGAGTCTAGTTTGTATGCACAATAGAAAGCAATGCATACTAGCAGTACAGCCAATGATAGCCTCAGGTCAATATCTGTATAAAGGTTTTACAATATTTATTGATGTTCAAAGCGCTGAGAATGTCAAGTCTTAATATGTTGTACTGTCAAAGAATATAAATGTGTGTATACCTAGAACTTTAGATTCACATCAGATCAACTAATGTTTTTGACACAGTGTATTTGCAAATATATGTCAGTTGATACATTAAAAAAAAAATCATTTTTAGTTGATACACTGTCTGAACGTCGGGAGTTTGACAGATGGGTCGGTCCTCAATAAAATATAATTCAAACGACATTACCAATCATTATGCATTAGGACCATCAGATGGCAATATAGTCCTCTGCATGTCATTTGATGAGAATGCTACATTTTGTCGAGCGTTTGGGTAAACGTTATTGTAGAACTACTGCAAAGGAGCACTATAATACACTGAGAATGTCGTATGTCACTTGGGAACTTCATTTATGTTAGCCCCATATTGTGCTGGGCCAATAATACCAGTATAGGGTGGTGAGATCCAGGTGTTTGACGAGGACACGTCATCCTCCTGTATCATCAGATGGCTAATTGCAGGCAAGTTACAGTCAAGGGTATCTTCATCTAAAGGTGTGGGTGGGGGACAGAGGATATTGAATCAGATGGTTTATTGATCTATCCTGATGACAGGTCATAAAAATGAGTTATGAAACCTGATCACCTCTGTAGACACATTCCCGTGATTATCACAGTGTTCCATCTGTAACCTTGTTCTCATAAGATGGCAATGACCAGTCTCTTGAGTGTGAAATTTTGATTGTTGAGGCCCACATATAGTGTTGTGGTTAGATATAGGGCTACTGCTGTGCAGCAACCTTACTGATTAATGTTTACTCAAGACAAACGGCGCCAGTTTTGAAGAGAACAATAATACACTTTATGTTTCATTTTACCAGAGCATGTAAGCTTTTTTCCCTGACAGAGCCCTAGGTGCATTACATCTGAAGTCAGTTATGAATTCGGTAGCGCCTATGTTGAATTATTTACGGTACTGGGAGCGCAGCGGGAGGGGCTGGATGGTCTCAGCATTCCATGGTCAATCATTGCGCTCCAATACGGAGTTCTACTGCGAAGCTACTGCATTGAACAGGTAAGAAGATTTATACATATAAATGTGACCGTAGTGTTGTATGGTCGGACGTTTATGTCTACCTTGCTCTTATTGCCGCTACGTGTATTAATGGATGGAAATTGTTTTCTATGAAGTTTAAGCTGTGGAAAATAACTCATGTTATATGGACTGTTACGGGCTGACCTGATCGGTTTAGGGAAAGGACGCATTGTTCGTTGGCAATTTATGCGTAGGCTAATGTACGGTTTCATGATTAGTCATCGACACATTTTACACGTAAGTGTATGGAGATGGTGTTGTGCGATGAGAGGGAACTCTTATAGATTGGTAGAACCGCTGACATTAACCGTGTGTTTATTGATTAGCGGTAGGTTATAGGCCACAGAGCTCTATTGTATCAAACACTAACCTATCAATAGGACATCGGAGAGTCACTTGGTAATCAATAGTATATCTTTCTTATGTGTTTGAGTTTTTTAGGGCACTGCGGGTAGTTTGCTGTGGTTTCACCCGAGTCTGCAGTGTACCGGTGATTTGCGCTTCGTTTAGGTCCAGCACTGATGGTGCTGAAACAACGTCCATCCCAGTCCATTGTTGTAGGTCTACAGCCTAACACAACTTATAGCCTAACGTTTAGACACACAGTAAATTGTTTCACTTGTTGAAGGTGACTGTGCGTTTTTTGTGTTCGGATGCACTTTAAGACAGCTAGAAAACTGGCTTTCCGCTTGTATTCTGTCTGCCCCCCGCCCCCAATTCTTTATCTTGAGGCTTGGAGTTAAATATACAGGTTTTCATCATTGACGATTCTCAACATGCCCAGCCTGAACCATTAATGCATGTCATTGCCATTTTACAGACAGTTGTTTCTCCAGATACTAAGGGTGGGATGGTCACTGTGGCATACTATATTCAAAGCAGTGTCCTTCAGTGTTTCCCAGTCTGTTCATTCCCTGAGTGAAAGTCCAAGGATGCATTGAAAGCTTGTTTTAATTCTGAAGGGACCGTCCATGCTCGAGTAGAACTGCACTAACCCATAATACATCAGGCCCACTCAGGGAAATCTGCTAAACAACCTTGAGGGACTTCAGCCCAATGAAGACATATCGAGTTGTAGTACAGGCTCGCTGCTCTCCAATCCAATCACATTTACATGATATTGAGGGTATTGATCTCCTGGTGTTGGGTCCACTTGCTACAGTAGGCACTCAGGTAGCGAAGAGCCTCATGCATTTCTATGAGACCGGAGGGAGGGACTCAGTAATGTTGTCAGAGCGACCACATGCGACCACAAACACACCCATCTCCCTCTCCTGGATCCCAAGGACTGTTCCTCTTTCCCCCCTCTGTAATTCCAGTACCTGATTTAGTCTCCTGCCACCAGATCCCCAGACTCTGTCATCTTGGGTTACACACTCACAACAGACTGGGCACTGGGGACAAATCTGCCCAAACGTGCTCTGTGAAGGACAGTCATAAGGCTTGACAACATTCAGCTGCTTGATATTAATATGACTATGGGAATATCAACATTGCATGGGAGATAGACTGGTCAAAATCATTTGCGTTTGTACTCGTGTGTGCGTGTTTTGGAGAGAGTCAGGAAAGGGGGCCCCTGTGGAGGGAGGCTTTAGCTGCAGCCACATGGAGCCCCAACACAATGACCTTAGTGTTCTCTGTTGGTCAGGGGAAACAGGTTGCTTCTCACCCCGTTGACCGTGCAGTGTCGATCCAGTAACCAGTTCCAGACAGGAACGCTCAATGTGAACGTTTTAGATTTACTTTCTGAAATTATTTTCACATCAGGAAAAAACAAATGTAACTGAATCTACCTCAGCCAAGGTGTGAACTTTGACTTCCCGTGTCGCATGTGTCCGACACGCCTGGATGTTAAGTGAAATTCTTGAAAACAAGCACTCACTGACCCTTCACAGGACAACAGTGGCATTCGTGGTGCGTGTGCAGCAGATCTATACCTGACTTCATGAATCAGTTAGTGTGTGAGTGATCAATAGAGCCGGCCTGGACTTCAGGCCCTGGTCGGTCAGACAGAATAGGCCCCAGAGAAAAGCCAGCAGAACCTCACAAAGAGCTGGCTCTCCATAACACGCTCCAGGCATCTTCATTTATACAGTAGTACTATTGATCTCTACACATGCCCTGATATCATTGGATGTTTTTTCAACGTAAGAGAACCTTTTTTGGTTTTTGTGAATTTGTTTTTTGTAGACCGTTCATGAAGATGATCAGTGTTTTACAGTTTGAAGTGACAGAGACTGTCGCTTTGAACAAGCCTGGATCTGGAAAGGACGGATTAGCCTGGATGAAGTTAGGTCATTTAGGTTGAATTGAATTGAATACAGTGAGGCTTGGCTATAGCCTACAGGCTAGGCTAGGTTAGGTAATGGCAGCAGATTTTATTGGTGATGCAGCTGGTTTACATAAGCTGCTTCACTGATACAGCAGCAGGGCCGGATTATTCCAGACCTGGACACACTGCTCAGCTAGCAGCGTCCTCTCACAGGCTATCACTCCTCAGCGAGCCTGACGTAATGCCCAGCGTCTAGGCCTTAGCCTGTACTGGTGTACTTGTGTGTGTTTATGTACAGGTATACGTGTATGTTTGTGTATGTGTGTGTGTGTCTCCCAAGCACTTTTCCAGACCGTATTTTTGGGATGCTGTCATCCGCATCTTCAAACCCCACCTCCAGAATAGACTGGGAGCTTGTGTCCGCTGCAGTGAGGAGGAAGGGGAGGAAGGGGAGGAAGGGGGGGGGGGGTTACTGCACTGGCATCGACATCCCAAACATAGAGTTTGGCACTCAAGCCCTGCCTCTGATCCTCTTTATCATTTTCTCTGTAGTACCATTTTCCTGCACCCCTGTTGACATTGGAAGTCCTGTATCTATCCTTTTCAACCCGTGGTTGCAAAAGAACACATGTACCATAGCTTTGTGCAAAGCTTTCTGCAATTAGCGTTTCGCTCATTTTACTCTATTCTATTCCACAAAGCCCTCGGAAAGAGAAGTGGGGCTGCGTGGTGCCATTCAAACCCAGCTGTGTTCGGCTCCAAGCGTAGTCAAACAGGCCTCCACAAAAAACGGCCTCAATATCCATGAGTCATCTATCAGTTTAGAGCTAACAGTCTGGACCGATAGCTCTTTTGAGTTCTTTTCAGCTCCATTGAGTCCATCAGCCAGCTTAGATTCAGGGATCGAAGGGGCCTTGATGGTCTCTGCCGCGTAGTCTTCCAGGTTTCCATTTTTCAGCGAGAGAAAGAAAGAACCAGAAGTAAAGTAATGTCATGAACTCTGACCTATTTGATGACAAAGGTTTGGGGGTTGCAGCTAGCATGTTAGACCTGATGGCCAGGGCAAGAGTGCTTAGTCTTGCTTGAGGTTTAAATGACCCATAATCAGATAGCAATATAATTTAATGCCTTGATCAATATGTGCTAAGTTTTACAACCAATAGCCAGTTGGTCACATGATGCTAAGCCATTAAGATTGCACAAATGGAATAAAAAGTGGGCGGAGGATCCATAGGAACCATACAGCTGACGCCCTCCTTTCCATCAAAGGCCTCAGCTGCCATTTGCAGTCTGTAAAACTGTTCTGCTCCAGAGTGTTCTCGACACGCACACGCACACTCACAAAAACGCACCTCTGTGTGGGTGGCAGAGATCTCTCCAGCCCATACCCGAAGACTCGGCTCACTTCTGTGTGGTTTTCTTCACCTTCTCGTCAGAGGAGAGACTGTTACATGAGCTGTGAGAGGCTGGCTCTTCAAAGTAGATAAAGGAAGGCAGCGGCCAATCAGGACCTGCTCTATTGAGGCCATTCGAACCCTCACTAGACTTCCGTCTGTGTTCCCAGACACATAATTGAATCCCATAACAGATTTACTATCGTTTCACAGACCCATATCATGCCCTGATTTGATCTAAAAGGGTGATGTCATTCAATGGATGCCGCATCTTCAATTTTAGATGTGGTAGGATGACAAAAGTCTAGGTCATGTTGCGATTGTGAAGGGCAATTGTTTACTCGTCTATGAACAGTTTCTGGACAGTTCCTCTGTCCACTCGATACAGAGAACATTGAATTCCTGTAGAAATTGGCCAGCCTAACGTTTTGGATAACGGCTGCTAACAGCCAGATAAAGGTACCTCTGAGACGTCCTCTTTCTGTTGTGTCAGACAGACGAGCACGCGCGTGTCCATGTGTGGTCTCACCCCCAAACACCCAAAGTGGAAAGGGACTGAAAGGTTATCTGTTCCATGCTTTAGTGAGTCATCCTTGCTGCGTCTCAAGCGACATAACGGTAGCTCCAGTTTCTCAGCAAGCATATTTATGAAGTGTGCAACATACGCTGGAAGGCAGTACATATCATATACAGTGGCTGCGTATCCCAAGACAAAGCTGCTGGTTGGCTGGGGAGGGTATGTGTGGGCTGGGCCAGGGGAGTTGAAAGGGACCAGGATGATTCATACCAGCACAGACAGCCGAGGCAACTCGTCCCTGCTCTCGGTTTCCCTTCGCTGCCACCCTCCTCTCTCCTCCCTGCTTTGTTCTGATCTACAGCCACAAGTCTTTCATCTGTCTCAGGAGCAAGATGGATTACATGTGTGTGTGTGTGTGTGTGTGGCAGAGATGCCGGAGATACTTGGAGGTGACACAGCACCCCCCAGCGTGGGTCGTGTGAGCTAAGAGAGCATCGTCAGAGAGCTCTTGAGATTAGGGCTCTGCTGCATGGGAGATTCAGCCCCCCCCCCCCCCCCCCCACGCACTCACCAACACACATTCACACACGACACACACACATACACTCATTGCCACAGAGGGTGAATGGTCATGGGTATCAGTCACAGGTGATTGAAATGTTTCACTAGGATAAGATAAGATCTATTCACTGCTGCCTCTCTCTCCAGGAATATGTATGCTAGGATGAGCACTGCTTGTGAAAAGGTTGAAGACTTTCTTTAGGTTGAAGGTTCAATGACATCAAAGACATGTCCAGTAAAAAGCGATGTTTAATAATGTTGAAGACGTTGCGAGTGGAGATGTCTCTCCCAAGGACTCTGCAAGGTCTGATGTCTAGATCATATGACATTATTTTGGCCTCTGGACCCTCTCCGATAAACCAAATCACGACAAACCGGGGCTGAGAACCCAGAACTTGACCTTGTAGATATCAGGTGGGTGGACGTCCTGTGGCCCATAGGCCACTAAAGTAAAGGTGAAGCTTAGCGTTTGATTCCCGGATGGCCCGCTGGCAGGTCTTGCTCAGCTGGAAATTTCACTGCATCATCCTGATTGAAAGTTCTAATGTCTTCTCCCCACTTAAAAATGGAACACACTTGGATATCCTGTTCTGACAACTTGTTTTGGAGGTGGCAGCCTTTCATTTCCTTTTTTGAACAATTGCCTGCCATTGATCAAGAGTAAGTACTGTGGCCAGCAGGGAAATGGGATGAGATGGGAGGTGAAGGACTGGTGTGCTGTGATTTCTGTTGTGTGTGTGTGTCGACGTGGGCAGATTCACTTGTGTGCATCTATTACCACATCAAACTGTTCGTTTATTCACTTTCTTTTTGTTCGTCTGCTGCTTTTGTTGTGAAAGGTTTAGTTGGAGGTGTTTAAATGGATACATGTATGTACTGAATCTGTTTAATTAGCTATTCGTTTTTGCATGTCCAGGACCTTTTTGCTGTGAGTTGGCAGTGCAAGGCACTAACAGTGCCTGGTTTTTGAAAGATATGATGTGTTTGTGTTCTTTGTTACCCCACAGAGCCAATGAGCAGTCAGTCCTCATATTAGACTTCATCGTATTCTGGTCTTCGCTCTCCCTTGCTTGTTGATATACTCTGGATATAATCACGACTTGAAAGACAATGCATGAGAATTGATCATAAATAATTTCAAGTCATTCAATTGTCTTTCATCAAGTCAAATACCTGAACTTCTTTTGTCTTTCTCTCTCCATCAATCTTCTGGTGACAGTGACATAAATATTTAATTTCATATTGATCAGACAGCAACAAAGACCCTCATTACCTCCCAACCCTGATTGATACTCTAAGGACTCAGACATACCAAAATCATTAGAAGGAAATAGAAAGAGATGGCCTCTGTATTACTGTAGTTGGGCCTGTAGCCTTAGTAGAGGTCACCCTTGTGGGGGGTCAAAGGTCATGATAACCCTGGCCCCAAGGTATGAAGGGCCTCCTCAGTAACTACTTATTCATTCATTTGTTTTTTTTAATATGATTTTTAGTTATTTAGATCTGTTTGTCCATCCATCCATTCTTTCATTTCTTTTTCATCCCTCTTATTCATTTATCACAAATCCCATGTGAAATCAAGCTAATGTGATGTCATCCAGGATTCATTCATTTTGTAATACAGATTTAATTAGGTGTCAGGACTATAGGAGGGGATTTATGAGGGAACCCAGGGTAAAAAGGAAGAGCACACACACGCACACGCACACACAGGCTTACCCTTGGTATTAGAGGATGCCTGGTTAATGTGCTTCAGACGATCTAACCCATGGTTGGGCTGGTGTGACTACTTACTTCCTGTCAGTAGCTGAGCCACATAGCATCGCATGAATCAGTATTACATGAATGCAGGCAGGAGATCTGTAGACGTGGATTAGTGTTAGTTCATGTTGATTTATAGACTCCAACTCTCCGTTTCACTCAGTCCCAGTGTCTATACATGCAACTCCAAACATGCCCAACTGGGATCATACCCCAACTCTTGTTAAGGATTACTGTAGATACGTCCCCCTGTGTGGCACCCTTCTCTAACTGTCTATGTGGGATATGGGTGTTTAGGGAGGGGGCAAGCATTCACATGGATTTATCCTAGCCAATCTGCTCTGGAGGAGTTTGACAGCGTACATAATCCCAAACAAATCCTGCACCCCACCAAACCTCTCCCAATCATTCGGTACTCCGCCCTACCCTACCTAAAGTCCCCCAACACACTCAACCGTGGGAAACGAAAACCGCATGATCCCATCCTTCTTCAGGCTGCAGTGGTAACCATAGAGACCCTGTCTTGTCCGGTCTGTATGAGATAAGCCAAAGGGTTCGAGGCTAATGTTATTGTTAACAAAAACAACACAGCAGTTATTAGATTACTGTATGTCATAGATTATGTTGGTGAATCTCTAGAAAGGGAGGAAATTCTAGGATTAGAGCAGGACAACGGAGAGGGTCTTCTCATTATAAAGCATAGACAGACAGGAACGTCTATTGGACTGGAGAAAAACCCTCCTTGTGTGTGTGTGTGTAACACATTCTGTAGGCGTGTGTGTGTGTGTGTGTTTATTTAGGTGTTCATGTCTGAGAATAACATGAAGAGCCCTTTTCCAGTGGTGTATCCTCCCCATTGAGCTCGTGGCTCTGGGCTGAAGCACACACCGCACCTCTAACGGCCCTTCTCTAGTTCTCATCCGTCTCTTCTCTGTCAGGGCAGACGAGGCCTCCTCATTGGTTTGCCAGAGAAGTGTTCAGCTGCGGCAGACACGCGTCTGTATGCCTTTCTCTTGTGCTCGCCTAAGAACGAGTTGGGGAGGAAATATTGTTGAGATCGTTTTTGTATCCTGCCAGGTCACACTATATATAGTCGGTGCTTACAATGCGCTCTGGGGATAGCCTTGAATATGCAAGTCAACCACAAGTCTCCAGGGGCTGCATTCAGAGGGATAAATGTGTGTGTG
Source organism: Hypomesus nipponensis (assembly GCF_054491055.1). Taxonomy (NCBI): domain Eukaryota; kingdom Metazoa; phylum Chordata; class Actinopteri; order Osmeriformes; family Osmeridae; genus Hypomesus; species Hypomesus nipponensis. The sequence continues at coordinate 9,641,562 of NC_140383.1, read as the reverse complement.
TGTGTGTGTCTGTGCTCAACAGCTCTCCGTCAAGTGTTCATACTATCCTTGCAAACCAATCACAGCTGCTCAAAGGGCTTTATTGTATACTAAATGGTCTTGTAAACACCGCACACTCCCCCCCCCCCCCCCACACACACACACACACACACAAACACACTCACACTTTTATCCATCTGCAACCAAACCCCTCTGTAAAATGGAAGAGCAACCAGTCCCGTGTCTGGTAGGCAGTAACTTCCTTTTGGAGATCATCTGGGAAAAAAGGGAACATTTTTAAGACTGCATTTCAAGTATCACTGGCTTCTTTCCAACTGCTCTCTCGTCCAGTGGAGGCCTACTGTGAAATCAACGTCAATAACCTCAGCCCGTCTGTCAGAGAAAAAGCAGCGTTGCACAATACAATGGGCTCTCTATTATATGTCTACAATTCATTTCCTGACCAGGTAGTTGTGTGGGAATTCGGGTCGTTCTCCTTTTTTGCTTTGCTTGCTTCATCATCCTCCAAGTTCTCAAACTAAACCGAAACCAAGCCGTTACTCGCCCATTGCCTCCTCCACCATAGAGTCAGGCACCCTGTTTTATAATTAAAGTTTACATGTTAAATTGATTGATGTGGAACCCCCCCTCCCTCCCCCCCTGTTTTGGTTTCTGGCAAAGACATTTACCATTGTTACATATAATAGAGAGCCCGTTGTGTTGTGCAACGCTGCTTTCTCTGACAGACGGGCTTGTGACAGGCTGAGGTTATAGACGTGGGTTTCACAGTGGCTGTCAGAGCTGCGATTGGAGCGGTTGGAGAGAAGCCAGCGGTACTTTGAAATGCAGCCTCGTTCCATCTTGTTCTTAGCGTTTCCGCCGTCTTTTCCGGTCACATCTCTCCGGCCTTCGTCTCGTGTTGTGATGCACCTCGTGTCGTGGTGGCTCAGGGTGCCACCCTCTCCAGCCTGGCGGTTGACAGGAGCAGACGGGCTTTTGTCAGTTGTCCCTCTTCATAACTCACACCTACTGATTATCGACTTCAAGCTCTCATCCCCCTGCTCCTAGCCCTCTTGTCATCCCTCCTGTTGTGCTCAGCTTGATGGTGGTGATTTGGTATACATGAAAGGCTCTGCCCTGGGCAACCCCCCCCCCCCCCCCCCAACCCCCAACCCCCAACCCCCCAAGGCACCAGAGAAAAGAGCCCTCTGCAAGGCATATGGTAATAGCTCACATAGCTTTGTCGTCCATTTTTTTTTTTTTTACGTCTCCATCTTTCTCTCTCCGTGACTCTCTCCGCGTTTAACGCTGCCATCGGTCGCCATGGAGACTCAGTCTTGGTGTTGCCGTGGAAACAAGAGTTTCAGTGCCGATTCTTGATTGGACGCCCACGGCCTTCCATGGTTGAGGCAGCTGGACACACTGGAGGTCCCAGACAGAGTAAAGCTCTAAACCCTTCCTACTGAACAACAGTGAGGTCAATACTTGCCCTGGAGGCTAAAGGACCTACAATATGGTACCACACCCCTCTTCAGTGCCATCTTCCTCTGCATCACTTCCTATCCCCACCCTGGGAGGGTCCACACAATATGTTCTTTTGGGGAAAATGTCTCATTTCGACCCATTCAGTAGTCCTATCGCCTCAAGCCACTCTGGATCACGGCGAGGATAAGGAACCATGTTGAAACGAGGGGAGAATGGAGGTGATGTATTTGGCATTTTCATGCTGTTTTGGTTAGAGACTGTTCATGGTAGACAGGAAGGCAGGCAGAGCCAGAGGGGCAAACATGCAGCAAAGGGCGCAGGTGAGATTCGAATGCAGGCCGCTACTGGAAGGCCTTAGCCCATGTGATGCGAGCTCTACCCTGTGAGCCACTGGGGCGCACCCTGTCGGGGGTTACTAATCGTGTGGGTACTTGTGCTTTCCGACCGGGTGAGACCAGTCCAGATCAGGCCAGACCAGTCCTGGCTGCAACGGGAGATCAACCTGCTGCTGGTCTTCCTCTATCTCTCTCCCCTCGCCAGATTGTTTGCTCTGCTCCACCCCCCACAGAGCTCCAAGCTGTTGACTTATTCCTCTGCAGTGCCGGTGGATAGTTGTAGCAGTGAGCTTCACCTGCTCCCCTGGTACCTGGCTATGAGATTCCAGAGCTAGCTGGGGCCTGGGGAGGTTAGGTTCTAAGATTACAATCGCTCCTGGATGGGAGTAAGAAGCTGGAGGAGGGGGGGGGGGTCCATTAGGGGGTGGCGGGGGAGGTGAGTGGCTCCCAGCATGCAGTGCGGTGTCATTACCGAAGGCAGAGCCTCCCACTCAGCTTCCCACTCGGCTTAGCACGGATGACCTCAGACAGGTTGTCGGTTACGCCGAGCCTTCTGGATGCATCCTGCTTGGTTTGAAAACCAAGTACTGTGAGCAGCCCCTTTTTCCTGCAGCGATTGACAATGTAAACACGTACCACCATGAGAAGAAGTGATAAACCTGAACCGCTGGCTGGAGGTTCGTGTTACACTAGCAGGTGGGTTGTCTGTGGAACAGCCAGGGAAGCTACTCCTAATTGTTGTAATGGCCATGTTGACTGACAGTGTGAGTATCCACAGCCATAAACATGTGCTGTCCATATGTGTCTGTCTGTGGGGGGGGGGGAAGGAGAGAGGAGGGGTGTGTGTGTGTGTGTGCTGTTCATTAGCTTGCCGGGGCGTAATTAAATGGCATTGTTTATGCTGAATCCCACGCAGTCTCGTAAATAAATCTGTGAAGTAGCTTGGATGGTCGTAACGAACACGCCCCGTGGTGAAGAGTTCACCACTCAGCTATCAAACCCTTTTTGATGCCTCTTGGTGTAAACAGCTGCAGCGTTGTTTCATTAGCTAGCGGGTACACACCAATGGTGCTGGCCTGTGACATGATGTGAGCATTCATCAAAGTTCTCATCCCACACAAGGAATATGGAGCATCGAAGCTCAGCGTGCAAGCGAGCGGTAAAGAGTTTACCCTGGAAAGGGGCTGTGACTGTGTTATCTGGGGTCTTAGAAAGACCTTGTCACTGAAGACAGGACAAGGCTGCTCAGGGACATGATGACCGGGGGGGGGGGGGGGGGTGTTGAATAGAAAAAAGAGAGAGAGAGAGACAGACAGTGAGAGGAGAAAGAACAGGGCAAAGAAATACTGTAGAACAGACACCCACGCATCTGCTGAAGTTTCTGTAGCCGCCTCTGACTCACTCCATCCAGCTACTTATACCCAGGTGGTTACTTGGGAATGTATTTATCTCTGTCCTCTCAGGCTCAGTAAGCTTCATTCTTGATGCAACGTAAGCCTCTGACATGACATGACCATGTAGATTGTTGAAGAAAATCAAGAAAGAAGAACCGTTGCTTTTGTGCCTCGAAAAACTTTTCTCCCTCGACTGTTGTTTTTTAGGATGACGGAAGTGGAAATGACATACTGTCATTGACTACAGTCATTCAGAGAGATGGTCAAAGGCTGCTCAGTTTTACTGACCAAACTGAGTCTCCTTTCCCATAGCATGATACAGGCCAATGGGACACCACAGGATTAGGTGTCACGGCAACCAGTGTGGTGCATGGATTATAGCCACATGCAAGCCTTCCTCAGAGTTAGGTTCAGGAGTAGGATTAAGCGACCTATACACATACACAGGGCAGAGGGAGAGAGACAGAAAATGTTCAGCGTAGTAGCTGAGTCTGCTTATATGGGGAAAATACATCCCTTTTCTGTTAGACCCATCACATTCACTCAAAGAAACATTCAACAAACAACAGCAAACACATGCTCTCTCTCTCTCTCTCTCTCTCTCTCTCTCTCTCTCTCTCTCTCTCTCTCTCTCTCTCGTTCCCTCTCTCACACACACACACTCAGGATCTGGCGGGCAGAGTGGGAGGGGGGAAAGGGGTGGTATTTTTCGACGAGGATCCCACGCAGGTGTAGGTCAGACTTCCTGCCTTATAACTAAAGGTCCTTCAGATGAGTGTTTTTGTCAAATTGAATGAAAAAAACATCATTTTAAAAAGAAAATGAAGAGAATTAACAAAAGAGAGAGAGAGTGAGAGAGAGAAGAGAGACAGAATGAAAGGGAGAGAATAGAAAGAGCGAGAAAGTGTGTGTGTTTGAGTGTGTGTGTGTGTGAAAACGAGAGAGCAATTGTGTTTGGCAGAAAAAGAGAGAGTGAGTTTTTCAGGGATTTTCTACCATGAGCATGCACTCTACTGAGTGCTCATGTTTGTCCTTGTCTAGAAAGCCTTCCTTCTTTTATGACTGAGGGAGGAGGAGGATGGAGGGAGGGAGGGAGGGGGCACTAAACGACAAAAGGAAGGACTTTACGGAGCGGCTATTCACCCAGAAAAGAAATGACCCCAGAAAGAGCCAGCTACATGTTTCCACTTCACACTCCTATGGTCCTGTGACGAGTCCTCTCCAGTGGAATAGTAAATGTTTTTGTTTTTGTTGACATGGAAAGGGATAGTAGTTTCATACAATTATGATCGTACTGATTTGAACACGTGAGCACTATCCCAGTCTCATAAAACTGGAATCAAAAAAATATCGGAAAATGCCGGTTCTGGAAGCCAGCACGTCTGTGGTGAGTGGAACTTTCAGCCTGGGACTCCCATGCCTCCAGCAGATGTGGAGATGGGGCTGCTTCAGAGCCCCACCCAGGAGAGGAGTGTGTGATGTGGGCTGGGAGAGTCTGAGTCCCGTCACTGAGGTGTGGCCCTGGAAGGAACACGCTGGCTCACTCTTTCCAAAGACATCACACAGTAGACAGTGGTTCATGGATTCAACCTTAATCCTGAGGTCAGACAACATGGTATGTTTACAATACCTTCATGTTGTATTTGCATACGCATACACGCACACACTTTATGACATTTAAAGGAACACACTCCTATTCCTAGCTCTTTTTTTCGCTGTCTCCTTGTCCTTTTCTATTTGTCTTTAGTTCCTGGGCTGCACTGGGCCTAAGGCCCGAGTTTCACACACCAGGAAGTTCCTGTCTTCCTCACACACACATTGGGACAAGCGAAGGATGGAAACAAATGACAGTGACAAAAACTGTTCTTAAAAAAAAATTGGATTTCAGGAGACAGATCTGACAGCTAGGGTGCTCTTCACTGAGGGTGTGATAATCGAATTAGCTTCAGTTCAACGGGTATTAAAATGAATAATCTCTTCATCATGTTTGATCCTGGATGAGCCATGTCATTAAGCTCCCAAGCAGACTTACATGGCCTGAACACCTGCAATTCACCCAAGTCATTAGTGGCAAACAACAACAAAAAACCGCCCCCCAGAAACAGGTTCTGTTTCTTTTCCTTGTTGGTTGTCTGTCACCCCGCCAACCATCTCTGGAGGCCACAGGTGCAGAGGTGGTGGTTTTCCCCTTCAGACTCTTATCTGTGTGCCCCTGCCTGCCTGCGTCTCTCTTGGAACTGCCGGGGTGGACTGTGTATCACACCATCATGTGATCTGTCGAGCCGACGTTTGTCGCCCGTGAAGGCGCAGCGAGGCTGAGGGCTCTCAAACCGCACCGCGTCCATCTGTTCATCTCTCTCGGTCTCGCTCTCTTTCTCTCTATTTCCCCCCCCCCGCCCTCTCCCTCTATTTTTCTCTCACCCCCTTCTCTCCCTCCCTCGATTTCTCCCCCCCCCCACACACCTTCTATCTCACTCCCAACCCCCCAACCCCTCCTTCTCCCTCCTTCTGTCCGCGTGGCCCTCTGCCATAAGGAGCTTGCGTGCTTCCCTCCGGTGGGGTTATTCTGGGAGCCGTCACCCTGCTTCCACCCTGGAGTGGAAGCAGGACCACAGCAGGCTTGCACAGGAAGGTCCCAGTGTGGCTGGATGCTCCACTATCTGAGAGGTCTCCACATGAAGACGTAACACTCACGGAGTCATGTCAGGACGTTGTGGTGTTCGACTAAGCAGCTAGCAGGAGCGTGCAATGGTTCAACCATGACATGGATTGAACAGTTGTCAAAACTCAAAATTTAGTCCGCAAGGGTTAACCAGATAAGAGACCAGCATGCGATAGGATCAATTCCATGACCAGGGAGTTTTTCAGGATGTTTTCAGGAAGTTGCAGTGACCCCATACTTTCACCATCCCCCCCTTCCCCTTCACAGGCTTCATAAGGGGACGGAATCTGATCCGAGACCGAGCCAGGCTGCGCGTTTCGCCCCCAACGACTTGCTAGTGTGAGCCGTGAGCTGCTGTGAGCCCTGTCCTGGTCACTGAGGATCAAATCTGGAGCTACCCAATTACCCTCTCAACTAGACACATTGATTTTAGGAACAAAGCGAACGTCAAATTTCCCAATCGAAATCTGCCGTGTCACTCAGCTGTGTTGCTGGCGACACCCGTGGCTATTTCACAGCTCAGAGGCCAGAACAAGGTTGTCTCCTCCCTAAGGACTTGGACCAGAATAAGGTACCGCTCTCAGATCAGCCAGTCCATCCCAGAGGGGTGTTGTTGAAGTCTTAGCAGCAGGCACCACGCCTGGGAAGCCTTGATGGCCCTGCGCAGGGCTGCCAATGGAAGCGCCCTGGAGAAAAGGGATCTGTCTTGAGCTTGTGGTTCTGGACCGCTCAAAGTGTGGAGAACTTTCCGTGGCCTCAGGTCATGCGAGTGTGTGTGCGTGTATGGCTGGGGCCGTAGGGATCAAATGGATGATTGACTGGAAATCGAGGAACGATATGAGCTCTTTCGCATCAAAAGTTCCGATGGCTCCTCTCTGTGTCTCTCTCTCTCTCTCTCTTTCTCTCTCTCTCTCTCTCTCTCTCTCTCTCTCTCTCTCTCTCTCTCTCTCTCTCTCTCTCTCTGTCTCTGTCTCTGTCTCTCTCTTCTTCGGTCTTGCTCTTTCTCTTTTTCCATATGTCTCCCTCACCCCCACCCCCCCATCTTTCTCTCTGGTATCTACGCTCTGGACTTTACAGTCGTCCGTGGTCACAGGAGACCAATTAGTCTGATCAGTTTGACTCACTCGAGACACACAGACAGGGCAGGAAGTGTATTCTGGCTTCGTAGGCATATTTATTCAATATATCCAAACTTCTTAAAGACAAATGAATGTATGGTTTGAAAAAAACACACCCGTCGATTCTCCGAAGAGGTTTTCGAAGGCTAATTGGGGAATCCAAATGGATCTGGGAATTATTTGAGAGAGCTGAGGGTTGGGTAACTGGGGGATGAGGGTCGCTTGGGTCTGGGGATGGTGGCTTGGGGCTGTGGGTTGGCTAGTGGCCTAGCTGGGATTGTCAAGGACCAGGAGCTGGGGCTGGGCCTGGGGCTAGGGCTAGGGCTAAGGGCTCTTGGATTAGGGGCTCCACAGTGGGCAGTCATCTGATTGGGGCTTCAGAATGCCCCAATTCATCCCTCAACCTGAGGTCAAAGCATTCACCCCGTTCCCCCTGTCACCATCCTGCTGTCTTCAAAGTGTGGTGTGTGTCTGCATGTTTCAGATGACAGGACAGCCTCCTGGTGTGTGTGTGTGGTTACACAGTGCCAGGCACACGGCAAGCAGATTTTTGTCTTTGGGGCTGTTGTCAGCCCTGACTGCAAATTAACACTAGGGCAGGGTTATCATCCAGCATGGGGTGACACTTACATCCTCTTATTGGACACACACACACACACACACACACACATGCAGAGGAAACAAAGGCTTGATCTCCCGGCCCTTCATCCCTCACAGCACAAAGACACACATGCACACATGCACACCTCAATATGACCCACAGTCACACATGCACACTTCAGGATGACACATCCACACACACATTCCCTCTTGTACTAAACCTTTTAGTTATGTTATTGATTTACCCTCGGAGCACAATCAGTCCCATCCTCTCGTTACTACATCCACCCTCATTCCCCTCCCTCCCTCCCTCCCTCCCTCCCTCCCTCCCTCCCTCCCTCCCTCCCTCCCTCCCTCCCTCCCTCCCTCCCTCCCTCCCTCCCTCCCTCCCTCCCTCCCTCCCTCCCTCCCTCCCTCCCTCCCTCCCTCCCTCCCTCCCTCCCTCCCTCTCCCTCTATCTCTTTGTACCTCAGGCTCCCAACCACTCTCCCATCCTATCCTCTCCCATGTCCCTCCCTCCCTCCCTCCCTCCCTCCCTCCCTCAGTCCCTCCCTCCCTCCCTCCCTCCCTCCCTCCCTCCCTCCCTCCCTCCCTCCCTCCCTCCCTCCCTCCCTCCCTCCCTCCCTCCCTCCCTCCCTCCCTCCCTCCCTCCCTCCCTCCCTCCCTCCCTCCCTCCCTCCCTCCCACTCTTCCTTCTTCCTCCTCCTTCCTCCTCGGCTATACGTGATCTGAGCTGGCAGTTAGTTAACGCAGTGGTGTGTGTGTGAGTGTGTGTGTGTGTGTATGGGGACACCTGCCATAGAGGTTGTGTGAGGCAGGTAAAGTAAGCCACTGTCTGCTTCAATCTGACATCCGGTTTCCTCTCTCTCTCTCTCTCTCTCTCTCTCTCTCTCTCTCTCTCTCTCTCTATATCCCTGGCTATCTTTCGCTCCTCAGCTCTCCGATGAATCTTTTCTCCTTTGTGCACTGAACTGAAAACCGTCCTTCTCTCTGCTGTCGTCTTTCACAAGGTAAGTGTTTCTTCCTTTCTGAGTCTCTATCCCCCCCCTTTCCTCCGTGTGTCTGTGAACTGCTGCGAGTCTGCTGCGTCACTGTGCTCATTGCACTGACATAAAGGATCGTCTTCCATGTAAAAGCGGTGCTTTGGGACACGGGCCCACACCGCCGTCTCTCTTTGCCTTCTCTCTCTTTGTCTCTCGCCCTTTTTCTTTCCCATTCTCTGCCTGCTAATGACTCGATGGCTGTGTTCATAGGAGTGATTGAAAGGGTGTGCTAGATTACTGTCCCCTAACTTGTGTGTTTGGAGCTGCATATTGGTGGATATTATATTCTGTATGTGTGTATGTCTGTGACTGTGTGTGTGTGTGTGTGTGCGTGTGTAGGTGCGTGTCGGTGTTTGTGAGTCTGTGCTTGCTCAAGTGACAGGGATGGATGGAGGATGTGACAAAACAATTCTAGACACCATCCATTATTGTTTAGAGGACATGATGTCAGGACCTACCAGGTGCATGCACACACACACAAAGTCACAGACATACACACACAGGGCCCAATTTGACCCAATGACATGAAAAGGTAAAATATTCTGTAGAATGTTTTGTTTAGGTAGTCTCTCCAGTGGCGCTGTGCCTCGCTAACCTTAAACTGTCGACTAATGAGTGGTATTGATCCACTCTCTAGTTTACTCTTCCTGTCTCTGACTCTTTCTCTCTCTCTCTCTCTCTCTCTCTCTCTCTCTCTCTCTCTCTCTCTCTCTCTCTCTCTCTCTCTCTCTCTCGCTCTCTCTCTCTCTCTCTCGCTCTCGCTCTCTTTCACCCGTCTTGCTCACTTTCTTTCTCCCCATGTTCACTTTCTATTTCTGTCTTTCATGAGGGAAACCAGCAGTGACATCTCTCTACAGGTCTGATTGACCTTTTCCCATTCGTTTAGCTTGTGTCTTTCAGAAACCTTCCTGTAGCTGAAGTTAAGGCTGGGGCCAGGCTAATGTAGAGGCCAGGGATGGTGGCTAAAAAGGTTCCGGGGCTCGTCCACATCCATCAAGCCAGCTCTGCACAGGCAAGGGCTCCAGCTGGAGAGTCCAGGGCCAGCCTCCCACACACGTTGTTTATGAGGGGAGGAGTGTGTGTGTGTGTGTGAGTGTGTGTGCGTGTGTGTGCTTCTTCTTCAGCTTCCTCAGAACCTTCAAGTAGATTAATTGTTTACCTCAAAGGTGAGGAGACAAAAAGCCTGTGGACAGTGCTATAGTACCTTAGTATGGCAACGTCTTGTCAGGTAAACCAGCTGAACTTCCTTTTGACTTTGACACCTTATTTATGCCTGTGCTTTGCTCCTCCTGTGTGCTGCCTCGAATCTCCTCGGGACCAGAGAAGTGATTGTGCACATCCTAGACACACAGAGAGATTGGAGCTGGAGAGACACACTGAGAGAGAGAGAGAGAGAGAGAGAGAGAGAGAGAGAGAGAGAGAGAGAGAGAGAGAGAGAGAGAGAGAGAGAGAGAGAGAGAGAGAGAGAGAGAGAGAGAGAGAGAGAGAGAGAGAGAGAGAGAGAGAGAGAGAGAGAGAGAGAGAGAGAGAGAGAGAGAGAGAGAGAGAGAGAGAGAGAGAGAGAGAGAGAGAGAGAGAGAGAGATTAGAGCTGGAGAGACACTGAGAAAGAGAGAGACAGAGAGAGATTGGAGCTGTAGAGACACAGAAAGCTGTTTCATTGTCAGACACTGCAGCAGCAGGCAGGGCTATGATGTAATAGCCTGGACAGGGCCCGCTTGGCATCCCCTCTCACTCGCCTCTTTCTCTTTCGGATCCTTTCTCCGTCCTTCTTTCACTTGCTTTTCGCGAACCCCTTTATTGCTCTCTCCCTCTCTGTCTCTTAACTCTATCTCTTCGTACCTCAGGCTCCCAACCACTCTCCCATCCTATCCTCTCCCATGTCCCTCCCTCCCTCCCTCCCTCCCTCCCTCCCTCCCTCCCTCCCTCCCTCCCTCCCTCCCTCCCTCCCTCCCTCCCTCCCTCCCTCCCTCCCTCCCTCCCTCCCTCCCTCCCTCCCTCCCTCCCTCCCTCCCTCCCTCCCTCCCTCCCTCCCTCCCTCTCTCCCCTACATCCTGAAGTCCTGCTTCTCCTGGTTCCAGACAGCACGATGAGAACCTACCGGACACATTTTTGTTTTGTGTTTTGAACAAAGTTGTTACCTTGTCAGGGAACAAGATGACATGCTTGTCTCTTCTGATCTCCTGTCTGCTAAAACAACACCTCAAACTGCGGGAAGGAGGCCGTCGGCTCTGTTGAGAAAGCTGTCCGTTGGGCTGTTAATGCACCGAATCACAGTTTCACAAATCTGCTTTTCCTCTCAGACGTTTGGCCTTGAATGGCTCTACTGTACTGTACTGGTGGATGATCTGATTCATGTAAACCAGTTAATACCAAGGTGTGCTGTCACACTAAGACTGGGAATAGGGTTATTCTGGTGTGTGTGAGTGTGTGTGTGTGAGTGTGTGTGTCCTGGGTGATCACTTGTGTTTTCGTAGCTCTGTGCATGACCTTTTGCAGTGGCATGCACAGTGTTGGTCTTCAGGAGGGACTTGGGAGGCTGAAAATGATTCATGATGGGGTATAAAGTAGAATCATGTTTTCGCCTCACAGCTCTAGCTTAAACAATACAGATATTTCGGGTTCATACTCCTAAAGAAATACACAGCCCTCTGGGATATCCATTCTTAGATTATGAAAACGGAATTCATCTGTATTTGAAAAGGAAATGTGAGCTTTGTGGAAGAATGTAATGTGATGGATTTTGGTGTTCACTGTGAGAAAAATCTGGGTTGCGTTGATAAAAGCCTACCTTAACACTAATGCTGAACAGAGCTGTCACTTTTTACATTATGTGGTTTCGAGTGAATTTGGGCAACATGTTTGCAGTCATCCGAGCCCACTCTTTTTTGTAGTTCAAAGGCAGAGGAAGCTCAATGTCTGTACTTTGTCCTCAGGGAGACGACGTCCCTCTTCTCTGCTGCATTGCACATTCATGAGCCCTCGCATATTCTCCGACAAAAAAACTGCAAGTTCATCGTAACCCCGCCGCCCGGCCCCTCTGTGACTGCATTAAACATGGCCTGACAGGTGGCTGCTTGGACTGAAGTCCTGGGGGATTTCAGCATGCTGGAGGGAGCTGGGGCACCGGAGGGGGATGGGGGAATGGGGGTGACTGGGGGGGGTGGGGGTGACTGGGGGATATGGTGGGTGGAGGATAGGGTGGGAGGGTAGGAGAGCCTGGGATTGAGGGGGTGAGGGGTGGATGGGTGCAGGGCTGAATTATGCATGAGCTCAAGGCGGTGACAGGCCCTCCTCGTTGGGCAAAGGGAGCTGTGATGCACACGAGCTCTGTCTCGACAGAGTTACTGTTTGTAACTCTCCTCTACCCTCCAACTAAGCTTCACCACCACCACTACTGAAGTCCCTCGGAGCTGACGCGAGGCCCGGGGAGAGCTCTCTCTTCTGGGTATAGCAGAGGGGACTATGCCCTTGTCACGGAAGCAGAGTGAGTTGGAGGTGATGTGCTGGTTTGTAAGGGAAGGACAGGGCTCATGAAAGAAGAAATTCCCTCTGTCCCGTGTCATCTCCCGACCTTGTGTGCTTCCATTAGCTGTCACAGCAGCTGTCTCTGCCCTATCACCTCTGAATGAGGGACACCTTCAGAGTTGTGACGCACACAATGACCCTCGGCACCCATAGCAATAAAGATACATGACTTATCACCTACCAATTAGTAACTATCCATAATCCCCACAGTCCAAAAGTGATACGTTTTTCTTCTGTCAGTAAGTGCGTTGTTCATGAGGAGGCTGCGACGGGTGTTCACGCAACAGTCTGAAAGAAGTCATCTTAGATAACGAAGGGAACGCAAGCTAATGACGAGTGGAGAGCCAGCCAGTGATCGAGCACATGTTTCTGGAGGCGTGCGAAGACCTCGCCGACAGCACGAGTGTGATCCGGTCCCCTGCATCTGTGAGAACCGTAGCAGCGAGGGTAAGCTAGCAGTTCAGCGGGGTGCTCTCTCTGCGCCATCTGCTCAGTCCTAGCTAGTGCTCGTGCTAATGCTGGATGAGCAACGTTAGCACTGGCAACAGTGAGACCTTGAACGCCCCTTGTGGATTCATTCGAAACTATTTTGTCCCTTGCCTAACCTATTAGCAGGCAAACTTCTAAAGAGTTCAGTTGAGACAAATGTAGCCGGTGTGGTTCCAATAACCGAAGGTGGCAGTTGGCTTGTTTCTTTTCCATTCCTCTAACCCTGGCCATGCCCAGGCTGGTTGGTAGTGCTGGGGAAAGAGGAAAACGTAGCTGCAGCACACTCTGATGATCACAGACATGGCAGAACTATGGCTAAGGCAGCCACAGAACAACCGTGTGGTTGGTCGAGATCTCTTCCAGACTTTGCATCTGTCATCCATCTCCTGCCTCCTGACTCCTTTGAGGCTGGCACAGGTGGTTTTCTGACCACGAAAGACCTCGACTGCAAGGCGGTCGGCCGCCTCCCTCCGTCTCTGCACAGCCTATAAGCAGGACTTGCGGCATGTTTTGGGGACGGGCTGATGCTGGGTAATGTGCTGTGTAGGTCGAGGGACCTAACCCTGAGGTGCTGTTTATCCTGGGAGCATACAGTACACCTCTGCAGCATATGGAGTCTGCCTCGGTCAGTAAACTTCTTCCACTTCCTTTGCTACCATATTATCTTCTTATAGTGGAGCTCCAAGGCCCAACTCTCTCTCAGACAGGCCCCAATGAAAGGTCCCTGTGTTGGGGGAAGGAAGGAGGCCAAGGGAACTGGGGCCGGCTTTTAGTGGACTCATGAGGAAGTTCTGTGGTCTCCAGCGATAGTTTAGAACCAGCTATCTTCCCTAGACGCTAGAAGGACCAGATATCTTTCCTACCTTCTAGGGAAGATAGCTGCACAGATGGAGTAGGTTGCGATGAATAGCTGGTTTGGATTCAACTACTGAGCGAGTGAAGAAGGTCGGTAGGGAGTCAGTCTCACTGTAGTTTTGATAAGCATGTCAGGGACTGTCATTGAGGCTTTACATGGAATAACAGAGTACTGCACAGCAACAATTAGGCAGCTTTGTTGAGAACAATAGTGGAGTGTTACTATGTCCTATCATGCAGACCTTTACGGCCAAAACAATAGATTACAATTATTTTTGTATGCTGATTGCACTAGAAAGCAGTGGATAACTGGATTATACAGTATTTATACTCTGAGGGTTTGTAAACATAATGTGTTTTTGACAGTGTCAGTTTCTCGTACTGTACAGTCTTTCCTCATATGTTCTCATTGATTTCCATGGCCATCTGCTTGCGTCGGCTTTTGCGTCACCTCTGTTATTTGACTTCAAGCTAACACTGTGGTACTTCCTACTCACTGTCGGCGTCGGCTATAACACAGGGAAACACACACAAGTTTCTACCATCCTGCTGTCTTTCCTCCACTGGCAGCCAGGAGCAGCAGTGAGCCATATAAACAGCGACCGGGTACCAAGTCCAAGTGCTCAAAACCTTTCTCTCTCTGCAGGTGTGACTAAGAGTCTGTCCCTGGACTAGCCGTCTCTCCCTGACCAACTCAGTTGTGTGTCCAGCGTCTGCTCTCGACACCTCAAGTCGTCTATCTGCACCAACCTCAACTGGCCACCGGGAGTCCCACGCCACCTTACCAGGTAAACACCAGCGTAAATCTGCCATTTCAGAAAGCAACAGGTAGAGAGAGGGGAAGAGAGAGAGGGAGACATAGCCTTCCCGGGTGAGATGTTCGTGCGGGCGAGAGTGTGCGTGAGGTGAGTGGGCGGCTGTTTGTGTGTGGAAGTGTCTATAGCTCTCATTCTGCTTGGAGCTGAAAGCCATGAGTAGGCAAAGTGTGGGTGGGAAAGAGCTCCTCGAGTGAAAATGAGTGTGACGCACACACCATCGAAACCCAAACAAAACAAAGGCCGCCATGCACTCGCACACTGTCTTTATTGGCTCCTTCAGAGACTTGCTTTCGCTCAGAACATCTCCTTTTATGTAGTATTGTGTGTGTGTGTGGGTGTGGGTGTTTGTTTCTGTGGCTGGTCAGTAATTAAACACAATTAAAATGGGCCAATGTGATAATAGACAGATCATTGTGTAGGGTTGTTTCCTTCCATGCAAAGTTGTGTGGCCGTGTGAGTGCTTGACAGCGTGAGTGAGTAGTGTCGTGCCTACTGTAGTGCAGACCCAAATGAGTCCACTAAGTCTGACATTGAGACAAAGGCTCTATGGATCATATTTCTGCCCAAAAGACACCTTGACCTAGTTTACTATTCCACAGGAAAGAGGGTCAGTGTTCTTTGCTGGTCAGGAGGAAGTCGCTCGCCACCTTTTACCTTGACATGCATTCACATCCAGGATCTCTACTGGGTGTCATAAGTGAAAGACTGTCACTTTGTGGCCATCATCCTGTCCACCATCCTAGACCACACACACACACACACACACACGGCCCCCTCTGCTCCCTCCCTGTGCTCCCTGTCTCCCGCAGTGAGCCAGAGCCCTGCAATGCAGCAGAGTGAGTCACACACACACACACACACACACACACACTCACTCACACACGCGCACATGCACACTCTGAGATAGACAGGCAAGTGGCTTAAGGAGTAGAAGAGGAGGAGGATTGGTGGGCTTGTTGGAAGAATGGAACCGGAGGAGGGAGAGGAAGAGAAAGGAAATGGAGAGGGATGGAGAAAGGGACTGGAGGTGGTGTGAGTGGGTGGCAGCATCGGAGGAGGGAGATGAGGAGGACGAAGAGACTGAAGCGAGGGAAGACAGTGGAGGACGGCGTCTATAGAGAACATGGGTTCTACCTCGCTCCTTAGCTCGGCATGACAATTGTCGCATCTTCACTTAAGATAATTGCCACACGGCAGGATATCAACCCTACTGTATCTTCTGCCTAAGCTGTGTTCAGAGGAACCACTCTGCTTGTTAGTAGGTGTAAAACACATCTTAAAGGGCCGTGCACTTTTCTGGGCCTCGCTTCAGCCAGCAACCAGTCCAGACTCCCTCCACCACCACCACCCACCTAGAACTATATATATTCTCAGTTATATAGTCAAGTCAAACTTGTTACCCTCTCACACTTTTCTCCAGACAGCTTGGCACAGGGGGAGCAGACAGTGCTAAAACTGCACTTGCCTCTCCCTGAGGAGTGCGTGGTGAGGAGGCCTAGTCATTTAGGGTGTTAGTTTCCCACAGAAACAGGACTCTCTCCTCAGCCGAGCATTCTGGGGTGAGAGCGGGTGAGTTGTGGGCTGTCATCCCCACGAGTATCCCCAGCCAGCCCCATTTTCATCTCCTTCACCACTGACGTTTTTTGTTGTTGTCGTGTGAAGATTTTTCGAGCATACGCAGCGCATTCATCATCTTGATGTTTCTTTGTGCAGCAGGTTTGATCGTGGAAGGTTGGTTTTGTTTTAAAAGAGCTCAGAGGCCTTGGGAAGCCATATATAGAGCAGAGTCTGTGTCCTGGTTTCCTCTGCGAAGAAGAAGCAACCTTGTAAAGGGTATACCTCGTATGAACCAGCCTGGTCGAAACCAACTGATAATCTGCCACCCTACATTACTGAGACTAAGATTAAACAAACAACTCCTCTCTTGTCCCTTTAGGATTAGCTCTCTCCCTCTCTCTCTCTCTCTCTCTCTCTCTCTCTCTCTCTCTCTCTCTTTCCCTTTTTGCCTTGTATCTCACTTTCTGTATCTCTTTTCAATCCTAATCTCCAACACACTCCATCCCTATCAATCTCACTCTCTCTTTATCTCTTTCTCCTCTTTCTTCTTTCCTTTCTCTCTTTCTCTCTCTCTCTCGGTCTCTCTTCCTCTGTTAAACAGTTTGTTGTCCAGGAGTGGTTGCCAGATTTAGCTCAGCTCTCCTTATACAGTAACACCATTGGCAGCCGCAGCCAGTAGGCAGGCAGGCCCACACCTGGGACATAGAATGAACAACCCAATTTCCAACCCACTATTACCCAGACAGAAAGAGAGAGGAAGACTGAGAGAGTGAGGGAGAGAGAGAGGGAGACTGAGTGAGTGAGGAAGAGAGAGAGAGAGAGAGAGAGAGAGGGGAGAGAGAGGGGGGGAGAGAGAGAGGGGGGGGAGAGAGAGAGAGAGAGAGAGAGAGAGAAAGAGAGAGAGAGAGAGAGAGAGAGAGAGAGAGAGAGAGAGAGGGAGGGAGGGAGGGAGGGAGGGAGGGAAAGAGGGAGGGAGGGAGGGAGGGAGGGAAAGAGCGAGGGATAGTCATATTCCTTATTGAATCTCCAGGGTGCCACAGCCCCTTTTTCACATCCGGTACACACACAGTGCCCCCCCCCCCCTTCCACACACACACACACACACACACACACACACACACACGCACATACGCACACCCTCACACTACTTTGATGGTAGGCACTACTGAGAGTGCTCTGAGGGAGACGTCCCCCCCCGCTGCACCAGTGTGTGGAGTGTAACCCAACATGGCAGCTATCAGCTCCCAGCCAGAACCCTCCACGCACTCCAGCCCAATATGGGACTCTAGTGCCCTGTTATCTAATGAGACCAAGAGCAGAGTCAGTGGCTAGGGACAGCATGTTGTCGTTTGGTTTGTGTAGATTGGCAGGCGGCTTGCTTTAGAAGTTGCAGAACTATAATTTACTTGATTAGTTAGGCACTCACTGTTTCTCTGATGTCCTGTAAGATATGATTCATTTTCTCGGTAATAGAGATGCCATTGTTGAAGGGTATATGTGCAGGGTGGGTGGTGGGTGGGCGGCTGAATGGGGAGGGAGGGAGGGTGTTCTTTCCTGGTTCCTCCTGTGCCATTATCATGTTTCCCTCTCAGATAACTTCCTGAACTATGTTGCCATGCCAACAGCCTTTAATTCTCCTTCCACAGCGCTCGGTGGTAGAGCACGTCACAGCAACATTGTGTTGACGATGACACGTTTAGTTCCACATGTTCCCTGATAAAACACATGCTAGCCAGCTCTCCTATCCAGACCAGGGCTCTTACTCCACTGTGGGACAGGCCGGGGCTTGTCGCTTGACGGGGCACATGGCCCGCTCTGCCAGCCTATACCCTCCATGCTGTGGCCCCCCTGGCACAGCCTGTCTGCAGATCAAGACCAACCATCAGACTGGCACTGTGCCATGGGCTCGGGTCCAACAGCAGCTCACCTGCTGCCTCACTGGCCACGAGTCCCTCACCCTCTCCATCCTCCCTTCCTCTATTCCTGCATGCTGGGGAGTCACTGGTCTCATCTAAACAGGGGTTGGTCTAATCTTGCTTTCCACAGCGTATGACTGTAATCAATCAGATCACATCAGATCAGCTATGCCTCTAAGTAAAGGAGAAGGATGGAGGAAGATAACGCTCCAACCATCCATCCCAGCCTTAACCCTAGTATGGTATAGTATAGTATAGTATAGTATAGTATAGTATAGTATAGTATAGTATAGTATAGTATAGTATAGTATAGTATGGTATGGTATGGTATGGTATGGTATGGTATGGTATGGTATGGTATGGTATGGTATGGTATGGTATGGTATGGTATGGTCTGGTCTGGTCTGGTCTGGTCTGGTCTGGTCTGGTCTGGTCTGGTCTGGTATGGTATGGTATGGTATGGTATGGTATGGTATGGTATGGTATGGTATGGTATGGTATGGTATAGTATAGTATAGTATAGTATAGTATAGTATAGTATAGTATAGTATAGTATAGTATAGTATAGTATAGTATAGTATAGTATAGTATGGTATGGTATGTTATGGACAACGTGCTCCATCACCTGTCTCATGGACTTCTACACCCCACATCTTAGCCCTGCCTCAGACACCTCTGGTTGGCTAACAGGTGGGGATGGTCTGGATGTGTCTGGAAGTCTGCCACTGTGCTCAAAGTCACCTTGAGTGCAGACAGAGAGGGACATAGGGAGTCTGAGAAATAGTCTAGTCTGTTTTACTGCTTGTTTAATATCAGAAGTGCTTGTCTGGATGCTTGAGTTACAACAGTCGGGTTGTTTTTGAAGGGGCCCAGGTTGCCACAACAAAGACACAGAGATTTACGGTCTGGATAAGGACAGAGAGACAAAGGGTTGGACCAGTTCTGATGTTCCGAGTGGTGGGCTTCGCTCAGAAACTCAACAGCACATAGCAGTAGAAAGACACTCATCAAGGTGTTCTTAATAGGCATAAGTCGGATATATCCAATAGGTCAAATGTCAAATATCCAAACTATTTCCATAAAGTATGCAATCCATTAACAATCAAATTTAAGATTGAGGTGCGGGTATGTCAGGTTTATTACTGTCTAGAAATAACATTAATTACACAGATTTTACTTAGTTTTGTTATTCTATTTTACTCTAGTCTATTCTACAAACATAGGGAAAGAGAGATTTTTGTAGGTCTGAGGCATGCAGATTGTGGCTGGCTTGAAGCATCTTACAGCAGCAGGGTATCAGTCTACATGGTTCCTTACTAAGCTCTTTGCCACCTGATTTTGCGTGGAATAACCCCCGGCCTCAGTGGACTGCAGAGGGAGGTGACAAATGGCCTCTCCACACATTCAATTATGCAGTGCAGTCGACATGGAAAAAGCGCAAAGTACCGTTAGCTACCGCCCTCCTGAAAAAGTATAAATTCCCCTCGTGAGCGCACTCCATCTTTCCTTGCTCCTTCTCTCTCTATGCCCTACACTTGACTTCTGCCTTTCTGTCCTAAGTTTAAACATCTCTCTCTCTCTCTTTCGCTCCATCCCCCTTTTCTCACCCTTTTCTCACAGTGTGGCTTTCAGTAGTGAGCAGGCGTTAGCAACCCCCCCCCCCCCCGTCCCCCCCGTCCCCCGTCCCTCCGTCTCTGCACCCTCCATCTTCAGAGGGAAGGCAGAAAGCCGGGCTGTCTGTGCAGCTCCAGGCAGATGACGGCTGGATCGATATCCGCGGGGTTGCTTCTCATTTGATCTCTTCCCCGCGGCGCCCTGGTCAATCCGAGCCTGGGCAGGGCTGGCTGGGAACGCTGTGACCCCGGTGCGGGAGCTCACGCTGGCTACGCCGCTACACACCCCGTCCACATTCCCACGCGGCTCTCACCCTCACCTCCCTGGAGACCGGAGTCGTGCGTGACACGGCGACCCCACTGCGCACGCCCAGGACCGGAGGAGGGGCACTCGTCTTTTCCCGCTCGTATTCAGGCTTTTGAGGACAATTTGACGTTTTAGGAAAGCCACGGAGACCGCGACGCTTAACTAAGAGCTGTTACATTTTCTAGATGCACTTGACCTTGGTATCAATCATTGGACGGAAATCGTCCACCCTCATGGTTGACCCTTGAACTTTGGCTCCCGGTGTCACTTTTTGATGATGACGCTGCTCCCAGCTGTGTGTGGTTCACTGCCTCACTGTGTGTGCAGCACAGCACAGAGCACAGCAGAGCCCAGAAGTCAGAAAGAAGTATCGATGGCTGTGTGATAGCTGGTGTATGAAATTGAACCGGTAGGAGGTGGATAGGCTGCCATGTTTTATGATCCAAACCAGTCGAGAGTGGGACTCGCAGGATTAGGACGTACCATCTCTCCATCCCACCTCCAGGCGTGACTGTGTGTGTGCGTACATGTTTGTGTTTGTGTGTTTGTGTGGAGTAACATATCCAGCCAGTTTTAAGCCAAGGTGAATTGACTCTCAGTTAATTTCATGTGGAATGGAATCCTGGCCTCGCCTGTATAGTGATCCTGATACCGATCACATTCCCTCGATTCAATTAAAACACACACACACACACCCTCTTTCACACACAGACCCAGACCTGGATAAAAGAGAACTGCAAATGCCCTGTCCAATGACATGTGACTTCTGACAAAGAAATCAATAAGACTTTATCCAGCTGCTGCTTGGGCTCCTCTATAAGCCAAGGATATACACACGCACACGCACACACACACACGCACACACATACAAGCACCCACACACACACACACACACACGCTCACACGCACCCACACACACACACACACACACCCACACACACACACACACACACACACACACACACACACACCCACACACACACACACGGACACACAGACACACATGGACAGTAAGCTCTCACCTTTGTTCTTTTGCTCCCTGCACTCGCAGCCATAAGGAGAGACCCCGCCCCTGCATCACCATGGCAGACGGCCGGCAGCCCGAGGACAGCGCCCCCCAGTGGGAGCCATCGGGAGCCCAGGGCCCCGCCCCGCCCGCGGCCCACGGGGCCAACGGCTACTCTTCCTCCTACCGGGGCTGCCAGTCTGGGGGGGGCGTGGCCCCCTACTCTTCGGCCAGAGAGAATGGCTTCAATGGGGACCTGTCAGGAGATCATGCTGTGACTGCAGGTAGGGAGACCAGACAGTGGAGGACTCTCTTACACCTAGATGGCTCTCCACATCTGCCTCATCCATGTAACAACTTCATATCCTAATCAAGATGTATTCGATGGATAGACTGGGATTGGTGCCTTTTTTATTTTTGTCTGTCACACAAACGTACACAGTACATTCATGTGTAGAGCAGTAAAACACAAGCAGAAATGGTTGTGTGTGTGTGTGTGATTGTCGGCCTCTATGTTTGAGTGTGAGCCTGTGTGCTGGTGTGTTTGTACAGTAGGAGTGTGCGGTTAGCCGTCCCCACCTCTCAGTGTGTGGGAGTGAGAGAGCGGGGCCCTCGCTAGATCACACACCATTATTACTGTGGTAATTAAGGGTGAAAATCCCTCTCCTTCCCCAGAGCAAGGCTCACTGTTGCCGCTCTGAATGCCTTGTTACCATGGCAGCAGCTACCGTACAATTTACTTTGCCAGGTCTTTTGTTTGACATCCCCACAATCTCTCCTTTTCTCTCCCCCCCCTCCCTCTTCTCTCTCTCTCTCCTGCTTCTACATGTCTATTTTCTGCTGACGCAGAGCTAACTCTGCTCGCTGCCTCGCTCCCTAGCCTGTAAGTACAGAGAGCCATTTAACATTACTGACAAGAGTCACATTAACCTCCAGTCCCCCTATTCTAACTCCAGATGCTGCTACCACTGCAGATGTCAGCTCTATTTGTCACGTGGACAGCCCTGGTTATCCACTCTATGAGATTGACTGACCAGAAAGAGCACCATTCAAAACCAGCACACCAATACCATGGTACTGGGAGAGAGCTGTTGAGGAACTCAAACTAGATGTTTCTTTGGCCCCCTCACACCATGGAGTATTCTCTTGGATAATTATCCAATAGCAGCCTCCATGAGATATATTCCCAAATAAACCATGACAAACTGTCTGTATGCCTAAAACATCTGGCATCCAAAACGCAGTTGGTTCTGAAATGGATTGTTCCAAACAATGAACTTCAAACAGCTTGGCAGACCATTAGGGAACTGTCACAATGTCGACGGATGTTTACTTCTCACGGCGTCTGCCAAAGCTGAGTAGTGCGAGAGAGCCATCACTAAGTGAGTGGGGTCACTGGAGGCATCAGGCATTAACACGAGCTCCATTAGGTGTTTGGTAAATGCCAAGCTCTGACCCTGGAACGATTGTAAGCGTTCAGGACGGCGTGGAGCGATGCTCCTCTTTGGATGCACACGTCCGATTCTTTGCTTCGGGACCTCAGAGCTTACGCAATGCTTCTCCATGCCACGTTAGCGAGCGGGATGCTGTTCGGACTGTGTCAGCGAGGGATGAGGGAGACACTGCTCATTAGCAGCATGCCTGATGTTGCTCAAACGTCTGGTGCTTCCCCTGTGATCACGCAGGTTCCACTGTCAGCAGTTTCATCTGGGATGAGAACCCGTTAGGCGTGTTGTTTCATCATTAGTCGCCATGGCAACCCTCTGGCCCATTTAAGACAGAGCATCGACGGCACTGGGAAGAGCATCCAGGATCCCTAACGGGCTGCTTCTGTCTCCCAGGAACCTGACTGGGACGACCCTTGTCCCCACTTCACGCTGGGGGGGTCTGGGTTTGGAGGTGGGGAGGTGGGGAGGCTGGGTCCCTCTGCTACCCTGTGTTTTCTGGGGCCAGGGCGGGGCGTGTGGCAGGATGGTTGATGCTGGCACTCTCCCAGTCCTGGCTAGTCACACTTTCACTCTGGAAAACCCTCTAGATGCCCAAGAGCCACTGAAGCGGGAAATTGGCTCCTTGACATTCCTTTGAAAGAAGTTGAAAAAGTCGACCAGCCATAGACCAGCACAACCAGAGAGAGAGAAAGAGAGAAAGACGGAAAGACGGAAAGATGGAAATGGAGAGAAAGAAAGACAAAGAGATATAGAGATGGAGCAAAAGAGGAAGTGAGAGAGGAAGTGAGAGAGGAAGTGAGAAAGGAAGTGAGAGAGGAAGTGAGAGAGGAAGTGAGAGAGGAAGAGACAGAAAGAGAGAGTTATAGAGACATTATGTATCCACATGGCAGAACACATTAGAGACAAACCTATTTGAATAATGAACATATTCACATAACCAACATTTTACAACCAACTGTATGAAAATCATGATGTCTACAGATTGTTTACAATTAAGAGGGTTGTAGAACAGTCAAACGAGAATTGGACTGCTTGATTACCAGTCAGAAGGAGACAGTCATATGTGAGGCAGGTGAGGAAGGGGGAGAGAGAGAAAAGGTTGGGGGAGAGAGACAGAGAGAATGAAGGGAAGTGAGGGTTAAGAACAGCATTCTGGGATACAAAATCAGATGGGGCCCAGACCACCTACCCACCCATCCCAGGCAGGCGGGCTGCGCGTTGCTGTGGCAACAGCTCTGTTCACACATGGAGGAGTTTTGGCACTGGTACCAAGCTGCACCAATGGTCTCTCTCTCTCTCTCTCTCTCTCTCTCTCTCCCTCTCTCTCTCTTTGTGTGGGTCTCTCTCTCCCTCCGTCTCTGCCCTATCAGCCCCACTGTGTCGTGTTAGCTCGTTTGCCAGTCTGGCTCAGTCTGAGGTCTCAGACACATAGGGAAAGACTTCGCCTTAAGGCTACATTGTCTGTTCTCCGCTGGTCACACAGGCACAGGTAATACACGGATCTTGTCTCTGTGTGTGTGTCCGTGCCTGTTGTGTGTGTGTGTGTGTGTGTGTGTTTGTTAATAGGCTAAGGAATAAGATGTGACTGTTGTTACTCATCAATCCAGTATATCAACAGAAACTCTCAGTCATTGGAATGATTTATTGACGACACAGCATGTGTCTGTCAGGCTGAGCTGATGCAGCAGGGATGAGGAGGAGAGGAAAGGACGATTTCTTTGTCATGGCTGTCATGTGGGCACCTGGAAAGTGCTTTCTTGATGAACCTAACAACCCCACTGTTGATTCGGTGGGTGTTGACGAGGCAGTTGGGCAGATGAGGTGTATGGTTGTGTGGGGATGTCTGCGTTGGCATGACGATGTGTGGTGGTGTGCATCCGTGTGGTCATGTTTTAATCTGAAACTGTGTGTGTTTCTGTTGTATTGTTCTGTGTTTCCTATCAGCGTGGTGGGGTGAATGTGTGTACACATAACAGTTTATATGGTAGATCTGTGTTGTAGGGGGGGGGCTGTATCAGTGTTTTTCTAACAGTGTGGGGTAGAAGGGTGGGGTGTATCAGTGTTTTTGCAGTGTGTGTTACTGTAGAGTGGAGGTGTTTGTCTGTGTTTTTTGTTAGCAGTGTGTGGTCGAGGGGTCTTGTGTTTCTAGGTTTTGTAGCAGTGTGTGGTCGAGGGGTCTTGTGTTTCTGGGTTTTGTAGTGGTGTGCCAGCAAGACAGGAGCTCATCATTATGCCGGCCACGTTCGTGCCAGACATGTCTAGGAGGAGGGGCTGCTGGCTGGTTTATGACACTGAGGCTGGGGATGAACCGAGGGATGAGGTGGAGGTGGGATTGAGCCTGGGGTGGAGAAAAGACAGGGGATGTTGATGGGTATGTGGATGGGGGACAGGAAGAGGGATTCTGGCTTGGGACCATGTTCTGTCCATGTTCTGTCCTGGATGGTGGAGAAGTGGGAAGCTGGACTGTGTGCTTGATCTGGGTCAGCGTGACAATGATGAGAGGATAAAGAGGACTGGTCATCATTTTTCTCTCTCTCTCTCTCTCTCTCTCTCTCTCTCTCTCTCTCTCTCTCTCTCAGATCTTGCTGGTTGACTCAACCTACTAGTATAGTACATTTAGAGCAGCAGGTGGTATGTGGGAAACTGGAGACTGATTTTTACAGATTTACAGTAAGATTCTGGGTTCAGAGGATTACTGGAATCACTATACAGAAGCTGGTGTTAATGCTTTCTGGTATATAAATAGTTTGCCCATGTTTAGGTTCAAAGCTAATATTATTGATCTGGATGAGGAGATACCTTCCTTGGGATTATAGACAACTATTTACTGAGCATCTTAATATGTTGCACATGAATGTGAAACACTCTCTGTTCTGTCAAAATGGAGCTCTATGGAAATGCTGGAATGTGTGGGTGAGTCTGCCTTGAGTGTTCCAGCAAATTGAGGTGTACTTGTGTGTGTGTGCGTATGTGTGTGTGAGTGTGGGTGGCAGTCTGGTGGGTGCTTGGTTGACAATGTTCCTGAAACAGCTCCACAAAATAAAAACATTGTATTTCCAGCCAGATAATCCCACGTAGAAACACCGTTACCATGCAGCTAAAAGAGAAAACCATTCACTACAAACTGTATTTAAACTCATGCAACACAAAATCCTAACACAAAAATCCATGCACACTGAACAAAAACATAAATATGAAAAGTTTTGATCCAGTGTTTCTTAAACGGACATTTACAGCAAGATCCCATACATGTATATACATCCTGAAAGTGAAGGATGTCGTAAAAAAAAAAAATCTCAGTTAGTTTTGAACTGATTCATAACTAGATCCATAGGCTGTTTTCTACAGACAGTGTCTGTGGATGCGGGGGTGAGGTTGTCCAGGGGAGAGGCCACGTCCTCGCCAAGTGGATCAGGCCAGCCTCCTCCCCTGTTGTTAACTCAGTGGAACCAACCAATCACTGGGACATGGCCAGCTCTAATTGGCTGTGGATGTGTTTCCATGGTGATGCCTGCAGTTAAAATGTTGCCCATACTCCAAACTGAACGACAGTTTAAGTGGGCTGTAGTGCTCTCAACGAGCCCGTCAGCTCCAGATTTTTGGTTGCAAACCACAGTAAAAAAAAAAAAGGAAGAATGATGGAATCTGGACATTTAAAATCAAGAACTGACTGCTGCCTAAGACTATACAGTGGCGAGTCTAGTAGTTTATTATGGTTCGGTTGCCAATAAATCTGTGTTGTGAATGTTGTGCCCGTGTGTGTTTTAGAGCAAGTGTCTGCGCGGATAGTGCAGGAGGTGACGGCGGAGGCTGTTGCCGTTCTGAAGGGAGAACAGGAGCCTCAGGTGGATACAGCCAAGAGACTGCCCTCAGGTAACCTCCCTCACACCCGTCTCCCTCCATTATCCTGTCAGGTAGGCTCTGCCTCCCGTACGCTTTTAGGTACCTCAACCTCAACATGCTATTTGGTAGGCTCAAACTCAACCATAGGTAGACACACCACCCTCACCCTCCAAAAAGAAGTTCCATGTTACAATCAGAAGAACTGTAATGTAACGTCCACCAGACCAAATTTCGATGCATTTTTACATATGACCTCAACCAGCCTTTTGCAAATGACCTCAAACTCAACATGCTATTTGGTAGGTTCAACCTCCACCGTAGTAAGACACACCACCATCCCCCTCCAAAAAGAAGTACAATCTTAGCATCAGAGGAACTTAAACCTAACTTCTGCCAGACCAGTTTGACATGATTTACATGCATCATACTGCTGTTGCTCACTTTCACTGAATGAAAAACATGAGAAACATGTTGATTATTGTTTTACATGAATTGACCAACACAGTTGACTGACAGCTTTCAGATGACAGACTTACAGGAGTATGGCTTCTAGTGTGAACCACATGTGAAATGGTTAGACTTGTGTGACAGCTTTTTTCTCCAGAGGATAGCTGTCACTTTGAGCAGAACAGCCCTGCTCTGCTGTTGGCTGCTCAACAGACTGGCCCAGCAGATCCAACCTGACAGCTGTCCTGTTCTTTCCTGTCCCAAAATGTCCTCTCCTGTCCTCTTCTCCACTCTGCTCTCCTCCTCTCCTTTCCTCTTTTCTCCTCTCCTCTCCTCTCCACAGTTCATTATATTTAACAGAGAATCCCCATTGGAGGCTTAAGTCAGCAGAAACAGACCATTATTGTATTCACATCTCAAATGTTCACAGGGCTGTCAGATGGGCTCCGAGAATTAATCCAAGATCAACACTCTCCTTGGGCTCAACTCCCTTGAAAACAGACACACACACACGCACACACACGCACACACACTCACACACACTCACACACATAGACTCACACTTTGGGTCTATTGAATCATATTCCAGAGCACAATTGTCCAACTTTTTCTTGCTGCAAGGAATTCAAAGACCATGTTTTGTAGCATGAAAAAGCGTTATACCAGGTTGACCACAATCACACGCACGCACACACACACATGCAAACACACTTTCTGAGGACGCGAATAACGCAAATCCACTCCCTCTCATGTCTCGTCTCCCCTGTGTGTCCGCAGTCGAAGAGACCACCAACCTGCCCCCCTCCCCTCCTCCCTCACCTGCGGCGGAGCACCTGGGACCGCTGGAGCGAGGTAAGGTCCTGGCTCGTGGGAAAGAAGGGTGGGTGGGGCGGGGGGGGGGGGGGTGAAAGAGAGAGAACATGTTTCTATGAGTGACCTACCCGCTTTGGACCCCTTGGAGGCCATCTCTCCTGGCCCGCTTGAAGACATGTGTCCTGCAGGGAGCCTCACATGCAGACCCCTGGGGTACTCCCGCACCCCCTGGGGGAGGTACCCATCAGGGCCGAGAAGCCAACCAAGAAGCCAAACTGTGTCTTAGGAATTCATCTCTTTCTTGTATGGACTGAACAGGGAGTCCTCTCCTTCCTTCCTCCTCACCAGGACAGAGATGCTCTTCTCTTTATCATCCCTTCTCTCTCTCATCCCCCCCCTCCCCTTCATCCTTCCCCTCCAAACATGACACCCTCGCGTCTGGGAATGCCTGTGACCACCTCGCATGCCCTCCCCACTCGAACCCCCCTCCCCGCATCTCTTCCTTTCCTCTTCTCCCTGCATCCCTCTATCTAACTTCCATACTCCCTGATCTTGCTGACACTATTCTGATAGGCAGCTAGCTGACCCTCCTAACCTTTGTTTCCGCACTCTGTCTGTGTCCTTGTCTTTGTCCATCCATCTTTAGTTCGGCATGTTGTTCAAGTCTGAGATCCATGGCTGCCTGTTTGTCTCTTTTCTTTGTGGACCACTGCCTGGCCTGCCTGGCTTGTCTGGTCTGGTCTTTGGCCACAAAGATTCAAGGGGCGGAGTCTGTCATACTCAGATTGGTGATAACCTTCTTAAAATCCCTCCAAATCCTCAGCTCCAAAAATACCACAAAATCTAACCTTTAAAATCCGTCAAAAAACCATGATCCTATTGTAAATATGATAGGAGTCCGTTCAAGTTTCAACAACTGACAACAGCCAAGTGAGCACAAACAATAGTGTTGCAGGTTGCCAAAGCAACATCAGATGTCGCAACGCTATGTGATCTCCTCTCTGAGAATGGCCGACCCCAAACGTAATCACTTTTGAGTTGCTCGTCACTGTCTGTCTTTCTTTCGTTGCTTGTCTCTGTCCCTCTTTCTGTTTTCACCCTTTTGTCTTTCTCTTTTGATCTTACTCAGTCGTTCCCCCCTGCCCCTTTCTATCTCTCTTCTCAGCTCGCCCCCCTCCACCTCTCCCTCTCTGCCTCTCTGTCTCTCTCTCTTTTTCTCGCTCCCTCTACATCTCTCAACCCTCTCTCTCTCTCTCTCTCTCTCTCTCTCTCTCTCTCTCTCTCTCTCTCTCTCTCTCTCTCTCTCTCTCTCTCTCTCTCCCTCTCTCCTTCCTCCTGTCTGTTCTGTTCCTCCGTGTCCCATGTCTCCAGACTTCCCTGCAGTTCTTCTCCTTGTGTCTGTTTGTAGATGTAGGGGATGAGGAGGAGGCTGGCCCTCTCCGCCGCTTCCAAAACTCTCGAGAGAGGTGCAAGTTCCTCGCCCCCTCCATCTCTGTGTCTGTGCCCGAGGATGACCCCTACCACTCTGACGAGGAGTACTATGATCACCCCTTGTTCAGCCCTGAGTGGACCCGCTCGGGCTCCCGTCCCTCAGGGGCAGGGCAGGCCGCTGCGTTTAGGCAGATCCAAGGTGAACCGCGCATGGTTCCTCTACACCATTCTTCTTCTTCCCTCCCTCCCTCCCTCCTTCTATATCTCCCCTCTGTTTTGATCCCAACTCTCTGTGATTGGACCCAACGACCTCCCTCCCTCCCTCCCTCCGTCCGTTCGTCCGTCCTCCCGTCTCTCCGTCTGACTGTCTGTGTGTCCTTAGCTCTCGTGTTTGTTTGACTATCTATCAGTTTATGTTAGTGGATTTCCTTTCTCTCAACCAAGACATTTGACCCCTAGTCAAGGTTGCCCCTCAATGCCTTCCATTGCTCTATTCTATTGCGATTGTTACACAATCGAAACCGCAAGACGGGCGTCATACTATTTTGTGTCCTTGGGGAAGCTCTGAAGCCAAAACAAACCTAAATGTCGATCCAGAAGTTTGAACATGGCATGCTGACGCATGACGTGGGGTCCAAATGGCTTGTGTGACACAGAAGACTGTTGCATGACCCGATGACCCCCATGGACACTTCCTCCTCCATGCCTGTCACCTCCCAGCTGTGTGCGTTTTGTCACCCGTCTCCAATACATGTCCATCCCTTCTCTCCTGTCATCCTTCCTCTCCCCAATGCGTCCCACCCACCCGTTCACATTTACCGTGGCCAACAGGATGACTTTCAGCTCCACAAACAAACACACTTACACACACGCTCACAGTATTTTACATTTAGCTCTGAGGCTGCAGCCCTCCTCCAGCTCTCACTCCTCTTTCAACTCGCTGCTCTAAGCTGGATTTCTCCATTTGCTGTTAGCAGTCAGCATGATACCTTCATGTACTCTAACAGCCAAGGCACCTGTCAAGGCAGCACACAGTCAACCTAAGAGCACACTACTGAACAGAGCAGCTCATGGGTTCAAAGGTCAAGAGAGAATGACGTTTGCATGTAGACCAAAATAAAGTGAGTGAATGTAAAATCACAGCATGTTTGGGTTTTAGTCCAAAGTAACCTAGAGAACCTTTATTCATAAGTGGATGGATTGGGAAGAACAACTTGAGGTCGGATTCAGGGTTGATCAAATTTACAGTTGAAACGCACATCACTTGCAGTATGCATGTCGTTATTGATAAAGTTGTCAATAGTAGATCAAGTATAAACTGAGGTGTTGTGCTGGCTTGGTGTGTGTGTGTGTGTGTGTGTGAGAGATGGATAAATGACCAGTAGTCAAAGATTGATTGTCCACATGTCAGAACACACAACACAATACGCAAAATAAGATCCAAAACTTCACCCATGAACAAACATCTGTGGTGTGTATATTTCTGTCCACAGTAAAACACTGTGCTGTACGCCACATTCCACAGAGCTGAAAGTGTTCCGTCCGTGTGTACCTACTCATGTAACCCAAGTCTGTGTTGCCTGTTAGTCTTGATGTGTCCACATCTCCCCCTCTTTATAAGAAGAAGAGACCGACGAGGCTCTTACAGTCGCCTACCACGAGGAGGAGGAGGTGGAGGAGGAGATGGAGGAGAGTGCAGAGGCAGCAGAATTCCAGGCAGCTCTTGAGGAGCAAGAGCCGCCGTGGAGTGGGGATGAGCCAGAGTCTGAGCCTGAGCCGGAGCTGGAAAGCCCCCCCGCCGAGCCCTTAGAGTGGGCCGAGGCCGTAATGGAGGCCCAGGCTATGCCCTCTGAACAGGCCGAGGCAGCTAGTGCTCCCACTGAAGGCCCTAGCAAGAGGAAGGAGGAGGTGTCAGGGGGCGAGGAGGAGGAGGAGGAGGAAGGTGTGTCCTCTGCTCTCCCTGCCTGCATGTTACTGTACTGTGTTAGACCATTTTATGGTCAACTTAGGTAAATATGTGGAATGGCATAAAGCCCCCCCTGCACTCTGCTTAGGCTGCATTTAGGCAACACAGGCTTGTCGGTGCAAGGAGCCATTTTTGAACTCCCAGTTTTATTGTTTTTGCTCTGGTTTGCTTCCGTTCCTCAGTTTCCAGTTGCCTCCGGAGCAGCGGCTTCAGGCTGGCTGTTTTGTGTCAGTGTTTACAGTGTTCGCCGAATTGAACTCTGCTTCTCCCAATGTCGCTACAGGCTCATTGGTGTTCTATGTGTGTGTGTCGCAAACGCTTTTTCTTGTAGGCAAATTCAAATCATTCTCATGTGAATTCCCAAAGGCGCAAAGTACATAATCTTCATGCATCAGAACCATCCATTTTCAACCGTTCAATTTTTTTTCTCACAAAAATCATCTGTTATATTAATTTACGAACATTATACCTTCCCAACGTCTTATAACTTTTATTATTTTGTGAAGACATGGTTTCATTATACTTCAACAGTGGTTCATTATGTAAAAAACATGGAATGGAGAACAAACAAGTTGTATGAAACTAAATATACTGCCATGCAGAATCACCTACCATGACAAACTTTGCTATTTTGTCATTAGATTTCATCCAAGGCCATATGGAACCATTCCATTCCTCATCGCTTGGTTCTCATCCATCGAAACCATGGCGCATGTTCCTGTTTGATCCTGTTTCATGCCGTTGTTCAGTCCATCAGTGAGTGGGTGTGACTTCATGCACTCGTCGTGACTCCACTGTGATGCCCATTGTGCTACCGTGCAGTAAGTAATTGGCTGTGACTCTGGAGAACAGCTTTGTTTGCCTGTCTGTCCTCTGGCTGGGCCTGGCTGGCTAAAACACAATCTCGACCCCAAAGCAAAAGCTACAGTTAGCAACTCACTGGGCGAAGCCGAGTCGAGGCAGATTACTTAAAGCTTTACTTTCAGCTCTGAAGATGGAGTCTGACAAACAAGGCAGTGAGAAGAGTGGCTCCATGAGTCCCGACAGCATTGGATCAGAGAAGCGCCCGGAAGAACCGTTCGACCCCCACAGCCCTGTGTTCTTCAGCGGCGACACATCCGAACCAGAACCAGCCGCTTCTTGCCCCATCCCCTTGAGCGTCCAAAGCCAAGCCAAAGAGCCCGCCAAGCTTCTCTCCACCCTGCCGGCTGAGCTGCCTGTGCAAGGTGAACCCAAGACGGTGTCGGAGAAGCAGCCTTCGGTGGAAGTCCTGGAGTTTACCGCCCTCGCGGCGGGGTCAGACATCCCCACGGAGGGGGTCAAAGTTCAAGGTGCCTCTCCCGACTCCAAGAAAGCTGAGGCAGGAGATAAATCGGGCATGTCAGCTTATTTCGAGACGTCAGCTCTTAATAAGGCAGATGAGGGCCACGCTCCGGCTGAAGGTTATTATGAACTGAGCACAACAGGGGAGGACAAGAAGGGAGGAAGTGCCTGTCCAGAGATAAACTACAGCATGTTGGCTCAGGCCCCGTCCGGAGAGGGCAAACTTGACACCAAGAAGGGTGTGGATGAATTAAAAGCCTTGCCCACCAGTGAATGCAGGCTGTCTCCAGGCAAACTCGCCCTGGACCAGAGGAGCTACTCCCTCAACATCACAATCGGGGCTGTGGATCCGGGACGGCCTCGGGGTTTCTCTCCTTTGGCGACGGACATCATGTCCTACACCAGCGGCAGTCTGGATGAGTCAGCTGACTACCTTCCGGTCACCACCCCCTCTGTGGACAAACCTCTCCCATTCCCTCCACTCATTCTGGAAACGGCCGCCTCAGTCACCTCTGACTCCTCCTCCCCTCCCCACAGCACAGAGCCTGCCCCTAAGACCAGCCCCCAGACCGAGTCCCCAGAGTCCCCCCAACGCCCAAAATACTGCTACAAGAACGGCACTATGATGGCTCCAGACCTGCCCGAAATGCTGGATCTGGCAGG
The DNA here is from genome assembly GCF_054491055.1 of Hypomesus nipponensis. Taxonomy (NCBI): domain Eukaryota; kingdom Metazoa; phylum Chordata; class Actinopteri; order Osmeriformes; family Osmeridae; genus Hypomesus; species Hypomesus nipponensis. The sequence continues at coordinate 9,608,924 of NC_140383.1, read as the reverse complement.
GGCCCGGTCCAGGCTGACGTCTGAAAACACAGACCCCGAGATCATAAGGAGGAAGTCCGTCCCCGCGGATGTTTCCACGATGGTTAGCGACCCGCTAGCTCAGATGGCGCTTGGAGAGCAGAGCCCCACGGCGGCTAAGAGCGAGAGCCAGCTCGAGGAGCTGGGCTACTGCGTGTTCAGCGAGTATTCTGGGCCCATGCCCTCCCCTGCAGACGTCCACAGCCCCCTGGACTCCCCTCCCCAGGCCTTCACCCATTCGGTGCTGGAGGCGAAGGTGGCAGAGCAGGCCCGAAAGCAGGGCACGTCATACGAAAAGACCCCTCAGCAGTCGGAAGAAAGAAACGATTCCGTTGAGGAAAAAGAGGAGAAAGAGGAGAACGATAGATCCGCCTCGCGGGAGAAGTCTTTGCCTGGCTCGGGGCCGGATGAGATGCAGCCAAGCCAGCCGACAGAGACCTTTGTGACTCCGATAGTGACAGTCACCATGGAGGAGGGCCAGGCTGAGCCCGGGGCTGAAGGGGAGGCGTCGGCGAAGGAGGCCGAGTTGGAGATCGCGGACTACGAGCGTCAGATCCGTAAACTGGAGATGGAGAGTCGTCCCCTCAGCGTGGAGGAGGAGCGGGAGCTCCAGGAGCTGAGGGAGAAGGTCAAGCTGGTGCACCAGGAAGCGTACGAGGAGCTGGACGCCGAGGACGTGTACCAGCTGACGGGCGTGGCCAAGGACAGGATCACGAGGCCCATCAAATCCTCCCCGGCCTCCTCGGTTGAGAGCACCGCCGAAGATGAGAGGGCGCTTTCTCCGGGACCGGACAAAACCAGGCTGTCTCCTTCCAAGATCAGTCACCTGGAACCGTTCCCTTCCGGGGTGGGGGTGGCAGAGAAGACCAAACAAGAAGAGGTCGTTGAGGTCACGCCTAAAGTGGAGATGATGGAGGGAAAGGGCTTGGCCACAGCGGCCAAGCCAGAGGAGCCTGCCGTAATGACCTCCCATGGGCCTCCTGAGAAGGAGGAGGATGTCAAATTGTCCGCAGAGCCAAAAGAAACAACGGGAGAGGTCAGAACAGCTAAACCCGTAGATAAAGAAGCTGTTAAGACTGAGAAGGACGAGGAGGACGTCGTGAAAGCAGAGGGGGAAGGCGGCAAGGCGAAGGGGGCGGGAGCGGAGGCGGGGGCGACGGCGGTGGCGACGGCGGTGGCGACGGCGGAGGCGGGGGCGATGGCGGAGGCGGGGGCGTCGGCGGAGGCGGAGCCTCGCGCCGTCATCGAGTCCGTGGTGACCGTGGAGGACGACTTCATCACTGTCGTCCAGACCATCGACGAAGGGGAGGAGCCGGGCCACAGCGTGCGCTTCTCCGCCCCCCCCGGGGCCGAGACCCCGCAGTCCCCCCAGGCAGACACGGAGGAAGAGGAGGAAGAGGAGGAGTCCGTAGAGCTGGCCCAGGAAGTGGAAATGGAAGCAGCCAGCCTGGAGGAGGTGTCGGAAGCCCCGGAGACCCCTGCCTCCCCAGGGAAGGAGGCGCACATGGAAACGGAGGGCCAGACGGAGAGCTACGACAGGGATGAGACCACCATGGATGACTCCATTCTGGACAGCTCTTGGGTTGACACTCAAGGTAGGCTCTCTCTCTTGCTCTCATACTATCCGTTTCAATGATATCAATCGAGCGATAATTCAATAATGTTCCAATGGGTTTTGTGCATAGAAACAAGCACGACATCTGCATAATTAAACCCGAGATAAAGAAGCAGAGATTGAGCTCAGGGGTTAAAGGTCGACATGGAGTGTGGACCCTTTAAGGCTTCACAAACAAGAAACATAAGATCATGTGAAATGTATGAATGTGATGAAATGGGGACGATTATAAATGTGGTTTGGTGCAACGTGTTACAGGTATGGCTGTAGATTTACCCCGACTCTTCCTTGTAGATGATGACAGGAGCATGGCCACTGAGATTGAGCCCCTGCCCAAGATATCTACCCCAGTCAAGAAGCCTGACCAAGGCATCCCTGCCCAGACGCTTGCTCAGGAGAAACAGAAAGACAAGCACCAGAAGCAGGAGAAGCCTGTCAAGCCCAAGACTAAGGGGGGCAGGGCGAAGGGCCGTGTTTCCACCCCGGAACGTAAACTTGTTCGCAAGGAGCCTGTCTACATTCCCAGAGAGGAAGTCAAGAAAAAGAAAGGTTTCGAGTGTTTCATTCAATCCTTGTTACAGTTAATGCGTCACTTTATTGGTTTTGTAGGGCATGCTCATCGACAGATTAATTGATTCTCACACAGTCTAACCGATCAAAATGCCAATGGTCTCTCTCTCTCTCTCTCTCTTTCTCTCTGTCTCTGCCTCGCCCAGCTGTGATTAAAAAGACAGAGCTGACCAAGAAGGCAGAGACACAGACTCGCTCCCCAGCTAGGAAGATTGTGTTGAAGGCCGCGATTCCTCGACAGGCCCGCCCGGCCTCGACCAAGAGAAAACCCACAGGTGATCTGCCACCACCGCCACGTCAGGACGCCTGCCAAACATGGCTGTCAAACACCAGCATCTTACCATCCTTGCCATTCGTTATACAGCGTCCATTTTGTTTTTTTTTCCCCAACATACTGTATCTGTCATCATCATATAAGTGTTTTTGCATTTAACTGAATAATAAAAAAGAAATAACTTCAGTACATTTTCCTTTGGCTTGATTTTGTTCATACTGTAAGATTGATTTTTCTTTCTTTGTTGCTTTTTGTGCTACGTTTCCTCAGTAATACCATTCTTCTCCGTCCTTGGTTAAACCTTTGGTGGTCATCACACGCCACTTCATAACGATGTGTCTGTCTTGTATCTCCTCGGGACTATTTCTCTACTCCTTAACTAGTATTGTTTCTGTGAAAGTTGTTTTGATTGTCTGTCACTGTGATACTATGTGAAAGCTCCCAACAGAGATGACTGACTGTTTCCCAGGATGACCCTCATGCTCCACAGTTATTGTAGTTATTCCCACTTTCACAGGCCCTCAGCAGTGGTTGCCAGGAAACTGGTGGTTTGTGCCTGTCCCTGAGATTTGTGGAGGAGTGCTGAATTCCCTCAACGCAAACAGAAAGAGAGAGAGAACTTGTTACTTTTTACAGATAGAGACTGACTGCCGTGTGTCATGGATTAGTCTAGAAACCCAGTAGATTGCTGCATTGCCCCAATTAAATGTTTCAAAAGGGTGGGCTGGGAGTAACCTTACATAATAATAAAATCTTCATTTTATGTGATACTCCGCCAAACTCTTTGGCCAACAAAGCTCCTTCTCTCTGTTTCTAAATTCAAGCCTCTGTGCCAAATATGTGATAATATGTAAAATACTGGGGATATCACCCCATTCACTGAGATGTTATAGAAGACAGTAGGCCTACGGCGTATGTGAAACTTTGTCACCTCTGCTTTCCCTGATAGATAACACTAAGACTAAGACACTGCTGCCGTGTAGGCTGTTGTGGCCGTTCCAATGCTTTGTGTGCATATGTGTCAATTGAAATATCAACTCCATCCCTCTTGTCTTTGCCCGTCTCTCCCTCTCTTCTTCTCTGGTTCCCAGTGGGAGAAGGTCGTCAGCCCCTTAGTGTCGCCAGGCAGTCTCGGGACAGGGCTTCGGTAAGTACGATACAGCTCAGGACAGGACAGGACAGGACTGTGGAATGCAAGTACATAGCTGGTGCTAGTCCGGCTGAGAACAGTAAACCCTTAACAGACACATCGACGGTCACTATGGTTCATCCGTCTGACTTAACTCCACCCATGGTTTCTCTGCACGCAGCTACACATCATTCCCTGCATGCATTTGTTTCTTCTTATGTATTTCTTGTGTATTGCATGCATTCATTCCATTTTAAAAGGAGCATAATCAAAGATGTTTTTTCTGATGAATAACCCTCCCCCTTATCAATATTCACATTTGGTCTGTTTGTCTAGCATGTAAATAGCTGTCATTTGTTGTGTTTCTCATTGACTCACTGGCTGACATTTACACAGTGAGGGTAGTTTTCAGTGCACGTTGCTCCACCCTTTTTAATGGCAGTAACTGACTCCAAAGCATTGCTTCCCCTAAGGACCACATCTCTCAGAGACGTTCTGTCTATGTGTAGCATAGATGCACTGCATGACCTTAGAACGAGGATGACCTCATAGCAACAGTGCTGGTCTTAACACATTCCATTTGTTCCACACTAACCAGTGCATCACTGGCTTTCTGAATGGTTGACGAATGTTTACGCCTCACTGCGCGCACGCAAAGTTCTGGTCGAATGTTCATTTGAACCATAATTCTGTTTACTTGTGACGCATGCTTTCTACGCATGGAATCTGTTCTGTTTTCAGAACAGTTTTGGTCCTCTCCTCTGTTTGCCTTCTACTTCCTGTGGTTGTGCTTCTCTTCCTCCTGCATGCCTGTCTACCACTCAGACCCCCTCACCACTCACAAAGATCCCCACCTTGAAAACTCTGTTCACCACCATTCCTCCGCCCACGCGGCGAAACTCCGCCTACTTCTATCCCAGAAAGAGTTCACTGGTGGAGGCGGAGTTATGTAGGCCCCGCCGTTCCTCTGTGGGGCCCCATATCTCCCTCACACCCTCCCCCAGCAGCAAGGTAAGGCTAGAGATGAGCCGGTTCTGTATCCTGTCTGGCATACGTTCCTGCAGGGTTTGGGTTAAGCCAACCCTGAATCACCACATACAACAGTTTGTTTTTTGACTGATGCTTTTAATGCAACAGATATTACCACAGCCCTCGTTTTCCAGCCTTATTATCTCAAGAATTGCCCTCTATGTGTGTGTGTGTGTGTGTGTGTAACAGGATGGCGGCTCACGGAGCCCAGAGAAGAGGTCGTCCCTGCCACGGCCAGCATCCATCCTGAGCAGACGTAACCACCACCACGAGCACGAGGAGAGCTCCACCTCCATCACCAGTTCCGGCTCCACAGCACCACGCAGACCCACATGTATACTACCCCCTCCATCCAATACAAGTTCCTTTCTGTCTCTCTCTCTCTCTCTCTCTCTCTCTCTCTCTCTCTCTCTCTCTCTCTCTCTCTCTCTCTCTCTCTCTCTCTCTCTCTCTCTCTCTCTCTCTCTCTCTCTCTCTCTCTCTCTCTGTCTCTCTCTCTCTCTCTCTCTCTCTCTCTCTCTCTCTCTCTCTCTCTCTCTGTCTCTGTCTCTATCTCTGTCTCTCTCTCTCTCTCTCTCTCTCTCTCTCTCTGTCTGTCTGTCTGTCTGTCTGTCTGTCTGTCTGTCTGTCTCTCTCTCTCTCTCTCTCTCTCTCTCTCTCTTCTATCTCTCTCTCTCTCTCTCTCTCTCTCTCTCTCTCTCTCGCTCTCTCTTTGTTGCTTTCTACCTCCCTCACAATGGGGGTGAGCCTCCTTCTAATATCTACTGTCCCCTTGTTTTCTCTCCTGATCCTGTCCTTCTCGTCCTCCCCTGAAGCTTTCCGCACTGAGATGAGGGCAGAGCACAGGACAGGCCGGGCCCCTAGTATGACAGGTAGAGAGGAACTCCCAGTCCCTGGTCCATCCCCAACCCGTCTCATTCGCTTTCATCTAGTCCTTCCCAGTGTCCTTCCCTCTCATGCTGTCTCACCGTTTCATCTTGCGCCTGTCCCCACCGGCAATCATCCCACTACATGCCTTCAAGTCATAAAGCATGGCCACGTGATGTGCACAGTCATACTCAGACGTCCGACCTCACTTTGACCTCTCTTTGACCTTTCTGTGTCCTGACCTCTGACCCCCTCCCCCCCCAAACAGCCGCAGAGTCAGTGCGCTCCCGCTCAGCCCGCAGTGGCCATTCCACCCCCCGTACCCCGGGGTCCACCGCCATCACACCAGGCACCCCGCCCAGCTTCTCCTGCCGCACCCCGGGGACCCCCCGCTCCCTCAGCCTGCTGTCCCAGGAGAGGAAGGTCGCCGTGATCCGCACCCCACCCAAGTCCCCGGCCACCACCCCCAAGCAGCTGCGCGTCCTCAACCAGCCCCTCCCCGACCTCAAGAACGTCAAGTCCAAGATCGGATCCACAGACAACATCAAGTACCAGCCCAAAGGGGGCCAGGTAAGGTCTTCACCCTCCTCCTCCCCCCCCCCCCCACCTGCTCTGACCCCCAATCTCCAGGGTGTCGACCTCTCGCTCTACCCACTCTTCTCGCATCTCTCTGCCTCCTTACCTCCTTACCCCGCTCAGCCTCGATGTGTCGCCGTGTCCGCTGGCTCTTCCTCAGTGCTCTCGCTACTGTAGGCGTTGGCCTTCCCCTGTTCTCCTGCCTTCCTCCTCCTCACCCTCTGTCTGTCTGTCTGTCTGTCTGGATTCCTCTCCATGTTCATAGTCTGTGGCTGTCCAGTAGCAGGGTCTTCATCCCTCTATCTATCTGTTTGCTGGATCCCAGTTGTGAGAGGAGGGCAGCGTTAGGAGATATCAAACACTTCATCAGAGTGACTCCGAAATACATGGTGGCTTAACGTTGGTGACCTGAAGAGGGACAGGATGGAATCTTAGATACTTTGCGTTGCCCTTGAAGTTGTAAACATACAGGATATTCTTAAGCTGTTTTTGTGTTTTTCATTGACACGTGGTGCCGTCACGGTATATGTTGAAATAAATACATTTAATAAAAAATCTCAGTGATGTCATCCAATAAGTATGACACGTCATGCTGTAGAAGACACAAAGCTTGTTGTAGAGAAACCAGTTGTGCAAAGATGAAAGCACTTCATGGTGTCGTCTAATGAATCAGATGCTCCTGTACTCTCTAGTCCTGAACAAGACAGTAATCTGGAGTCTCGCTTCCGCCCCGGAGAGATAACGTCATGTTTCAGACGAGGCCAAACCATCAGAAGAGAGCCTGCCCAGATGACCTGATTAGGGGGGCGATGTTCGTGTTATATGTTTATAACTGGGTCTTGTGGAACACTCCAGAGTACAGGAATGCCCAACACAACCTGGCTGGTCCATCTATCTTCTGCCTGGGATGACGGGAGAGGGGGGATGGATTGAGCTGGTTCCAAACGTAGTCATACCTTTCCTCTGTGGGCCGGAAGTCCAACGGGATTTGACAGGTGCAAGCAAATACGTTTCTTGCTGTTTATTCATCGTCGCGAGTGCCGAGGTGGCAATGTAAAGAATGAGGAGGAAGCGAAAGATGTGTGAGACTGATCTGCAGTGGGACAAGCCCTAAGCAGACTAGTCTGATTGTCAAGTCATTCTGTTAGTTCAGCGTTTCATTGCGACCCCCACGGCTCAGCTTGGTAGCTAGCAAATACTGTCTGCAACACTTTGAGGTCCCCAGCCACCCTGTCTGCCAGACTGACTCAGCCCAAACATGGCCTCACCTCCGGGTGACTGCTGGTGTATCTGCCTGGAGTCCGACAGGGGAGTGACAACTTGTCCCCCCCCCCCCATGGTGTCTGTCTGGTAATGGGGCCACTGAGGCAGCAAGACTCGTCTCTGATTGGGTAAACCAACCAGACTGAGTTTAAATATTCATCCTCCCACTGGGGGTATGGTATTCCTTTCTGCTCTTTTGACTCCGTGACTGGGGAGTGTTTTGAAAGCCTATGAATGTTTAAGGATCCTGAGAGGAACCCCATACATACACTTACTGTAGCTAAACTCCTCTGTGTGTGTCCCTGAGTGTTTACAGACGTTCACAGCTATTTATTATTGTGTGAATCATCACAGTTTATTCAGAGACAAAGAACTCTCGTTTCATTAAGGAGTGGGCTTATTAGATCGAAGGCCGTGGATATAGACAAAGAGCAAAGGTGAGGACAAATATTTGGTTTTAATTTCCTTCCGTGCGCCTCAGACTGATCTTATCCATGTTTTTGTATGAGATCCATTATTAATGAACCAAGAAAGTGAGAACACTGTGACGGTTTGTTCATTGGAGGGTTTCTTCGAAGCGTTTGGGTTACCCCCTGTACTCGTACAAGACGTGCACCTCTTGTCGAGGGGCCTTGAAACACAAACATGGTCGTGTTTGCTTGCACTTGTCTGCCGTCCTCCATCTTGTCCGTCCGTCCCCGTCCCCCCCCGTCCCCCCCCGTCTGTGGGAGGCTGCTGTTTTGAAGTTTTCCGTGTGAAGCATCTGAATGTCAGCGCTTCACATCTCCACACCCAGCTGTTCGGCTTCGGCGTTCCAGGCTTCGTCATGGGCTTCTGTACGCGTGTGTGTGTCGTTCCCGGGTCAGAGCAGGCCTCTGCCGCAGCGCAACGCCTACCGTTTCAGACACCTGCATTTAAACACCAGCGCAGACAGTCCAACACCATGGCAGATATATCGAGGTGTGTCGCCCACTAAAGTGACCTGACATAGTATCCAGACCCACTGCCACCCCAACCCCCAACTCCCCCCTCCCCCAGTAGCAATATAGTATCCAGACACCCCCAGCAGCAACCGTTAAAAGACAACCTTTGACCCCCCCCCCCCAGCCATGTAGCATAGCAGCCTAGCATTTCCCCGCACATTGCCTTGCCTGTACCAGACACCTGTCCAACCCACAGCCCCCGGCTGCTACTGACCCGTCCAAATGTGTTTGCTTTCTGTAGCAACACAGGCGACAAAGCAGAGGCCCACAGCTCACAGATGGCAAGCGCACTTCATCCTGGATCTGGAAATCTATCCTTCGCCTGATCTCTCTCACCCTATATCTGTCTGCTGCACACTGTGTGACATGGGCCCCCATGCCAACCACAGATCCACTGGTATACCCCACCTGCACACACACACACACACACACACACAAACACACACAGCGAAACACGCTACTACCTCGCATAGGAGATAACTCAAGCTTCAGTATCACAAACACAGTCAGGACATGAACTTGAGCTCATCTGCCTTCTCATCCCTGTACGTTCACAGAATCCATGACTATACAGTCCATCGACAGTTGTTGCTGCCTCCATGTTTCTCCTCGTAATGTTTGTCCCAGCCATAACGTGTCCTAACCTGTCAGCATGCCCCTCCATCCATCCCCATTAAAGAGGGCCATTGTCTCTGTATTTTTCTAGATTCAGATTTTAAACAAGAAGCTGGACTTCAGTCACGTACAGTCAAAGTGCGGATCCAAGGATAATCTGAAGCATTCTCCTCGTGGAGGCAATGTATGTACCCTTCCATCTCTCCCTTAACCTCTGTCTCTCTCCCCTCTGGTGTTGGGGAGATGAGTGGACTGTCCCATAATTAGGGGGCTCGAAAACTAACCTACACCCCTACCCCCACCTCATGTTACCCTCCCTCACTCTGCCATCCACTCTGCACCAGCCCGCTTCCAGTTCGGGCCAGTCACACTCACAGTCTGGTGTAGCTGTCCATCGTAGGCCACACACCTGCGGCACGGATAAACCCCTCCCCCAGGCACACCTGGAGAAGATGGCAAATCTGCTGCGTTGCATCGTTTGTCAAATGTCCGTTCTGTTGAACAACAACAAGGTCCCTCGCCCACAGAACCGCATGAGGAGCTTAGATTCACTATCCTGAGCACTTTGTCTACTCAAACTCAAAAACCTGGTGTTTCAAACTGAAGTCTCCCCTTCTTGTAGCTCATCTATTTGTCATATATACCCACTCCTGTGACGTGTGTATATATATATACTCAGATGATGGTGTTGGTAACCCACAGTATCAACACTGGTTCATCCTTCATGCGAAATTGTCCGGGACTCAAAACACCTGATTGTTGTCCTTCTCTATTCCTAGCATAGAATATAGGTATAGAATGTCTAACTTTACCAACAGGACTTTACCTCACTCTCAAAAATGTGTGTCGTCTTCAGCCAGCTTAGTGCAGGCATATTGCATAGAGAAATACAACAGGATGGAAATTCAAATATGTACTGTGAAATGCAATACACTGGGGCATTTCATACAACTGTTTGTTTTCTCTGTCTATCACCAGCTGTGACCTAAAGCCAGATGACCTCTGCACCAATGTCTCATTCACACTCTCTCTCCTTCCCTCTGTCCCTCCCTCTGTCCCTCCCTCTGTCCCTCCCTCTGTCCCTCCCTCTGTCCCTCCCTCCCTCCCTCCCTCCCTCCCTCCCTCCCTCCCTCCCTCCCTCCCTCCCTCCCTCCCTCCCTCCCTCCCTCCCTCCCTCCCTCCCTCCCTCCCTCCCTCCCTCCCTCCCTCCCTCCCTCCCTCCCTCCCCCCCTCTCTCTCTCTCTTCTGTTCTGTTCTCTCACCACTCGGATCTTCTTATTGCCTTTTTCTTTCCACTGCAGTGTTTTCCGGTCTAGTCTGTTGCTCACTCTTTGCATGTCGAGCACCGTAGAGTAGACACTTTCTCTGTTTGAAGCGTTGTTGCTCTGTTCCTTTCCAGTGTTATACCTCATGTGTGCGCTAACCCAAAATTCTCATTCAACAGACTCCATTATAGCTTCAGAAGAGCTTGCTCCCTACTTGTGATATTACTGTAAAAAAGCCCTGTTTCTTAACCGTCCTTTATCCGCTACATGTCAACAGTCTGAAACAGGGAACTGCAACATGGCAGGGTTAGCTTTACAGTTTTCCTTTTAGCCAACACATGGAGGATAGTGGGTACTTTGGCTGCTCACAATCCACTAGAGAATGCATTTGTAACTCTACTTCATCTCTGAAACATCCTCAGAGCATCCCACGAGAAAGATGGGCTTAAGGCGGCTCATGGGGCGCTCTGGGCAATGTCTTGGGATGCTCTAGGAAGACTGAGCCGTAAACAGTCCGAGGAGAGCGCTACAGTGGTTGCACAGAGAAGAGAAACACATCCACTGCATGGTTTCCCAAGCAGAGACAAATAGGAAAAGCTCTCGAGACCATTGTCGAGAGGGGCCGTGAGGAGAGCAGGGTCAGCCAGGTTCAGCCAGGGGTCACAGCCAATCAAGTGTCGGTGGCTTCCGAAGCAGGGGGCGTTTGTCAACAGTCCCTTAACCTTCTCCCCTCCCCCCTCCTCCCGTGTCCCCCCCCCCTCACACGTCCCTCCCCCACAGGTGCTCATTCCCAGTGTTAAGCTGGACTTTAGCCATGTTCAGTCTAGGTGTGGCTCCCTGGACAGGAGGCAGTACTCTGCAGGAGGAGGAAACGTGAGTCTCCTACCCCTCTCTCTCTCTCTCTCTCTCTCTTTTCCCCTCTCTCGATGTCTGTGGTGCCATGCCTCGTTCACAGTCACCAGGAGGAGCAGTTCTGGACTGGCCCCTCTCTCTGCTCCTCACCTGGCTTCCTTCATTCATCTCTCCTGTTCTTTCCGGCTGTGGTTTTGGTTGTTTTTAGGGGGAAAACCGCTGAACAATGCTGGGTGTTCCACTAACCGCCTGGCTCAATAGAGACAGATCTGGCGAATTGACAAGAGAGCCAGCCGACGACCCCCTTTGTTTTCGCTAACACAAACCACAGCACCACCTCTGTTAACAACCACTCTGTCACTTGCATTGTGCATGGTACCACCCACGTCTTCCTTGTGTGTTTTCTGAGCTGTGCTGCACCAACACTAGTATACACAGAACATCATTCCTTTTTGCACCGACTACGCAGTTGTTGCTTGGCATCGTAGTCATTTCCGTTTTTTTCAGGATGACCTCGTCGTACATGACGCGCACACATGCTAAATCAATGAATGTATGAGTTGATAACGTGCAGTCTTTTGACTCGTTGTTGCTAACAAAACTAGCAAACGGTATCCTGCGTGCGTATTCTATGCACTGAATGTCAAGTGAGATGATGAAACAGGTCAATTGATCGTTCGTCATGCTCAGCTGAACAGTTTTGGTCTCTATGTCTGATACTCTACCTACACTTCGATCCTGCTTGCTCCCCCTCTTACTCACATGCTCACTCACCCATCACTCTCTCACTCACCTTGTAGCTGTGTATGTGTGTTCCTTTTCTCTTCAGATCACCTGGGTGTCATACCTCCTTCTCTGCTATTTGTGCTTTGTGTCTTTGCTTGTGGCTGGTTTTTCATGTTACCTCCATGTTACCTCCTCTCTCCACTTACCGTCTTCCAGTATCCAAAGGGTACGATCAAGTTTGCAAAATTGCTCTTTTTGTCAGTGTTGACTGGGCTGGTTGTGAAAGCCGTCTACAACAGCTCAGCCCAGCACAAGGGAGCTGGAAACCAGACATAACTCTGGTGTAAAGCTGGTGTTTGACAGTTAGCTAATGGCTAGCAATGTTTCACAACCCAGCCTCCCACCCCAGAAGAAGGGAGGCTGTGTGCGTATGGAGGCTGTGTGCGTGTGTGTGTGTGTGTGTGTGTGTGTGTGTGTGTGTGTGTGTGTGTGTGTGAACGCACATGTGTGTAAGCTCTGACTCCTATAATCCTGACAGGTGCAGATCCAGAACAAGAAAATCGATCTGAGTCATGTGACCTCCAAGTGTGGATCTCTGGACAACATCCGTCACCGGCCAGGTAACCACCTCTACATAAGTGGGCACCCAGTGCTACTGGGGAAGGAACGTCAATGTTAACCTGAAACAGCATCATACACTAACATACTCCAACCATGTGACAGTTAGGACAGACTGACTCAGATGGAAAGTCCAACAGTCCCACATTAACACATTGGCACACATTCACTTCAGATTTGATAAAAAGTCATGACTTTATGAATGGATCCTGGACTATTATCAAAATGGCATTGAGAGCATAATAAGATCATCAGTTGTTTGCTGTGTAATGCGGAAAAACACCACTGCAAAAAACGCTCCCAGCTTCCATCGCCACCTGCTGGACACATACTGTATTTAAACAGTGGACATATCAGATCCATTTACACCATTAAAACCTGTCATTGGAGGAGCGGTTATTCTAACATTGTGACTTCAAGCACTGTAATTGCCTTTGCAAGTGTAACTGTCTCTCCTTCCCTCTCCTCTCCCTCCACAGGGGGAGGTAACGTGCGCATCGAGAGTGTGAAGCTGGACTTCAAAGACAAGGCCCAGGCCAAGGTGGGTTCGCTGGACAATGCACACCACACTCCTGGTGGAGGCCACATCACGGTAAGTGTCACCTAGACAGACCCTCTCTGGGGGTGACATCCTCGCTTCCTCGACTTCAGCCAGGTTAGCAAGCCCCCACCGACATCCCATGTGACGCGCGTGCCGTTGTACACCCCCCCCCCCCCCCCCCAACCTCGTCTCATGCTCCCTGCTTCCTCCAGATCGAGAGCCACAAGCTGATGTTCAGGGACACGGCCAAGGCGCGGGTGGACCACGGGGCCGAGATCGTGACGCAGTCCCCCACCGGCTTGTCGGGCCCCATGTCGCCTCAGCGCCACAGCCACATGTCCTCGTCCGGCAGCCTGGACGTGCTGGAGTCGCCGCAGCTGGCCACGCTGGCCGAGGACGTCACCGCCGCCCTGGCCAAGCAGGGCTTGTGAGCGTCAGGACCCGCCCCCCCTGGAAGAGCCTGGCGCTCGACGCCCACGACTCTTACACCACTTGGGGTATGCCTGAAGCCCACGCCCCCCGATCATCTTCAGGTCGTCCCAAACACGGGCGGACAGCCTGCACCCTCTTCCCATTTGATTCCCCGTAGTCCCCTGATGACCTGGTACCTCCCCTAAGAAACTGTTGCACCCACTGTCGTGTCGGCCAGATCGATGACATCACACACCGAACCGTTCCCCCTTCAGGAGCTGGTGACTCAGCTTGCTCCAGTTCTATTTCTATTTCCAACCCCAAGTACATGTGCATTCGCCTCACTTTTTTGGTATTTTATAAATGGTGCATAGATAGAAATCCAATCCAAGCACTGACCCAAGATCAGCTTTAGGTGTTTGCACAAATTAGGCTGGGTAGGGACCAGGAATTGGGTCGGCTGGTCTCTGTTCAGTGCTTGGGAGCAGCCTTTTTCTACACTAGGTAGGAAGTCATGTGACAACACCCATACAGTACGTGTTGTTTTGCTAAGTAAGTGCATGGACCTAAACCCAATTCAAACATCCCTGAAGCAAGTCATGATTGCCCAACATCAAACCTATAGTATATACATAACATATATAAAAATATGTATAAATATACCAGCTCTTTGTCAGCAACATCTTCTTCAAAACAATAAAAAAAGTGACAAGCCTATTATAACTTATACCTGTAAAATTGCATTATTGCAAGAACTAGATCACAGTAATGATGCGCATGTATCATTTCTAGTACAAAAAGAGGCTATTTTCTATTTCAAACAAAACATTTTAGTAAGCTATTTCCTGAACCATTGGATAAAAAAGAACACTTCATGTTTTTGTAGATATTAGTTAACTACACTATGATGTGATGCTTGTTGATGACTTAAGACAACTGTCTTGGCGTTGCTAAGGAGTGCTTATTTCAGACCCGCTAAAAGAGGAGTTTCTCATCGACTACTTTTCTGTAGAGGGCTGGTTAGCTCGTACAGGTCACTTCGTCCTGATGAGCTATTTCAGGTTGCCTAGGTTTGGTTGTGTGTAGTACACAGTTGGATCTCATGCTGAAGGTCTCATAACACGTCAGTCTCTGAATACCAGAAACTGCTGCTCATCTCATTTTGACCTCTGATGACTCCCAACCGTGCGTGGAAAGTCCTTGCCAAGTCATTGCCCTAGAGCAGGCTGAAGAGGCACCCAAAGCTTGCTGTTGTCTGAACTGCATTGTGGATGAAGCTATGGTGATTGTCTAAGATTCATCTCATGGTAGGAAGCAGATAGTTTGGACAGTTGTAACTGTCACCTGCACCTGGTGTCCAAGATGTCCGCACTTTGACGCTAGGGATTGTTGAAACATCTAGGGTGGGGGAAAAAATCCCTAAAAGAGCATTTCATAAAAATAAAAATAAAACGACTTTAAAAAAAAGGAAACTCAATCATGTTTGATCATCTGTTTGATAAAGTGTACCGGTATATTTTTTCTGTCGTCATTTGTGGTATACTTGCCCTTACTGATACTCCTGATGTTTGCTTATGTGTTTTTCTGCCATGCCCCTATTCCTTCCCCAACCCATTACCCCCAACCTACAGTAACTGTAAATGTATTTAAAAGGTCAAATAGATGTACGCAGTTTTGCTCCTGTTGATATGATACTGATAAGAAAAAATGCTCTTAACATTAATGACAATAAAAAGACGGAAAAACATGACATGAGAGTCTACATTTCTGGTTTCAGCTTTGCTTGTAGAGTATTGGTGTGCTACTTGCAGATGACGGTGGCGATACGTAAGATAAGGTTATAAGATGATTTAATGTTGTTCAATCTTTTCTCTGTGAATTGACAGATCGTTGCACTCGTACAAAGCAATTGCGTAGTTCCACGACATTCAGAATAATTGAGGACAACAAATAACAACAGCAAGGGCAAGCTTGGAGTTTGTGGAAAGTTTATTGGGAAATGACGGATAGAGTGCTATAAATTAACTTAGGGGAAGGAAGTGGTTTAAAGGCCAGTCAAGACAAAAGCCAGTCAGTCATGGTGAACTGGCTCGATGATGCAGGCAGTAAGTGAGGTGGAGGACGGTACAGCACTTCATCGCTGCTTCCCCCCCCCCCCTCAGTGTTCCACCCACACACCGCCCCCCCCCCCGCCCTCGACAATCAGGGAGACTGGGGGTTTATCCAGCTGAAGAATGTTGACTGGAAAATAAGGACGCATCCATTGAAGAAAAGAAAAAGAGCACCAGAGAAGGACAAAGAAAAAAAAAAAGAAGAAAAACAAAACAAAAAAACAAAACAAAACAAAAAAAGATTTAGAAATGACATCTCATAGTCCTTTTATTCCCTCCTGTTTCTCAGGTGGCTTTCGAAACAGTGAGTGGATGTCCTGACACCATGGGGTCTGCAGATACACGAAAGCTTCCTCACTGCGGCTGGAAGCTCCTTACACAGACATGATGTGCTTGACAAAGGCTGAGGGTGAGGTCAGGGAACGGGAAAAGAGGGAGGAGGAGAGAGGGAGGAAAAGAAAGGGGTTGATCAATTATCCTTCCAAAACAAGTCACTGTCATGCAAGTGAAAAATAAACTCGTGCTTGGATTATATGTTACGGCGCCTATACAACTAAAAATGGCTGATTGGTTTAAAGGACCTGGTTTTGCTGTCTGAGGTATGCATACGGCGTCAGAATTGTCATAGTAAATCTGGGCTCACCCTCGTAGTTGATACAGCCATTCTCATCCTCCTGTCCCTGCATGAGAGCGTCAATTTCCGCCTCAGTCATCTTCTCACCTGGAGGGCAAGGAAGGATATGGCATGTTACACTCGGTAAACCAAATCCACTCACACCCACCCACGCACCCACACACTCACTCTCAAACCAAGCCTTGGCTCTCACCCAGTGTTCCCAGGACAATACGCAGCTCAGCACCCATCACTGTGCCATTGCCCTCCTTGTCAAAGACGCGCAGACCCTCAACATAGTCGTCGAGGGTTCCCTTTGGGCTGTTGACAATGATCTGGAGCATGGGCAGGAAGCCTTCAAAGTCCACTCTCTTGTTGACCATATCTGAGTAGGGAAAGAGACGCACATCTTTTCACTCAGCTCCTGGAAACAACCATGACTGACTGAAAATAACTTTGACTCAATGGATGAAGAGAATTGTAGTGCAACTACAAAAGAGGTACATGCGCCGCTCAAAACTTGCCATTTGAAAACAAATCCCATTAGGAATGCGACTTGGCATTGTCTTTGAGGATTATTGGCTATGAAGTAGCCCTAATAAATCATGAGAGCGCCTTTAAATGTGGTATTGAACGTTCGGACAAAGAGCAAGGCGCTGTCAGATGTAGTGTGACACATTCATTCCCGCAGCCTGAGGTAGCGCTGGGATGAAGCTAGGAACACAAAAGGGGCGGTAACGCATGCCGTGTGTGTGAGTATGTATCCCTACCGTCATCGGTGGGGTTCCCCAGGGTTGTTTTCACCTCCTTGTTGGTGGGGTTCTGTCCAAGAGCGCGCATGATGTCAGCGATCTGGTTGAAAGCCACCTTGCTGTCACCCACCCTGTCGAAGAGACTGAAAGCCTCTCTGTAGTCTGTCAGTGGATAAGAGAAGAGAACATTGGTCTGATCGTTCCTTGGGCCACTAGACCACTGGTCAAAATGTCATATTTAGGATAACAAGTTCAAGTCTTTTATTTGTCAGGTACACAGAACAACACAAGGTTAGACTGGTCACTGAAATTCTTAAGTTCAGTGCCCAGTCAGTGAAATTCTTAACAACACAGCAACTCGGAAATAGAAACAGACAGACGTTTAGTGGTCTTCCTAAAGTGTTATGGATCTAATCAATTGCCAGTAGAACATTCTGTTGTGAATTTGACAGACTGAGGTTCTGAGGCAGCTCTGTACTGTATAGGGTTCCTGACTGAGGTTAAAAACAACAAAAAAGCACACGTGCTTTTGTGTTAAACTGTATCAAAGAACCAGCCAGAGACTGGCTCCAATGAGGTGAGGTGAGGCAGACATGGCATCAAACTATGCGTAATGACGCGCATGCCGCAAGTGAAGCGACACTCTGAAAATAAAAATAAACCTCTATGGGCTTTGCGAGGTTCTCAATCAAAAGCGATCCCTTGAAAGTTTCAAAGGCCCTTATTTGATGTTCATGGGCTACCGCGGCCAGCTGTTTCATTTACTGCCCGCCCATGAGGAGGAGGTTTTACAACGACGGGCTTGGAATCGATACATGGCCAAGAATATGAGCTCCTCCTTTATAAGGCAAGGCTGTCTCTGACTGATCCAAGTAAAACTTGGGAATGCTGACAGCAGCGTAACCAACACCAGCCACGATGACTGCTTTGCTTATAGCTGAGCGCGAAGCGCATACTTTCACTAACGACAAGGATTACTTTAAGATGGCAATTACGCAGAGATATGTTTGATTACATTTATTTTCACAAAGTGGAATGGAGGCAAAGAATAGGGTTACAGTGGCAGTTGAAGAATTTGTACAATTCACATTATGCCGTTATGAAGGCTCAAGCCTATCCATAGCTTTGATTTATTTAAGGCTTATGTTCGGCAGCGGCTAAAATGCGACCGACATCTAGGCCAATAGTCTGGGAAAATATTGTGTGGCTATTCTGAAATAGAAATATATCAACTAGCTTCAAATCTAAGTATGTAGTAGTAGTAGTTATTGATATTTTTATTGAGCTAAAAAACGTAATGATTGTCTTGATTTTTCCATATCAGTGCACCTTGGTAGACAGTGAAATTTGTATCACAGTGACATGGTCAGCGTTTTTGGTCAGTACTAATAATACGTGAGAAGTTGTGAAGACTACTCACCCTCCATCTGGTCTGGGGTGAAGTCAACCTGTAGGGGGAGACAGAGAATAATCCATGACCACTTGAACAAGCCTTGTGTGCAGACGGTTTGGCCATTACACCTTACCTCTGGGTCAATTTGGGCCCTCACAGCAACAATGGAGATTAGGGCATGATTCTGGGGTTAATTGCTGAATTATTCACATTTTAGATAGTTTCATGGAGGATTTGAAACTGCTGAGCTTTTCATGAACTCGTGGTTTATGTTATTGCTATTGCAATCTTTCCCACACTTTCCCATAACCATTTTCAAAATGATGTGTCTCGGACGGTGTAAATATAATGTTAAATGCATCATCACATTTTTCTATATTTTTAACTTTATTCACACTTCACTGACACCATGACCTTCATTCTTGACTGTCATGTTTGTTATTATTGTTTAATAATTCAGTGAATACATCAATAAAGTGACAAGAAAATAGCAAATTATATTGTTTCCACCCAATCGATGGCTTTTAAAAAGGTCTAGTCCTTTTTAACTTAGTCTCGAATCTCGGCCAATTTTACACAGACGCGCGATGAATGAGTGTCCATCTTTAGATGCGTTAACATCTCCACATTTGGAGATATACTGCATTGACATTGCATTTCTGTCGCAACTACATAGACCAATCCACGCAGTTGAGGGGCGTGACTTTAATGAGTCGCTCAACAGGAGCTATCCATGGTGCTGGTGTTTTAACACTTTTAGTCCTCAGGTGGCGGTTGCGCCCGTTGGCCAGGCATTTGACAATTATGGCAATTAACCAGAATCACAATCGAAATGCAATAAAACTTTATGCCGTAAAAATACAAAATAAACATTCTTTGTTTCACTTTGGCCCACAGATCTAATGCATTTTAAATGTTTTCCGTAATCACAGAACCCAATAAAATATCCAAGTGCACTGGAAAACAATTAACACTTCATTAGAACGAGATTATCAGAAGAAAAAACAGGTACCTTAACGGCAGCCAGGTCAACTGGAGGAGGTCCTGCAGGTACAACTGGCTCAGGCTCTGGTGCGGGTGCCGCGGCCTTTGCGGGTTCAGCCTTCTTGGCTGGTGCAGCTGCCTTAGCGTCCTTCTTGGGTGCCATTTTGACTTTTGAAATTAGTCTACAGACAGTTCCAGGTGAAGAAAAGAGATGACAACACAAAGAGTGTTACACGGCTTGGAGGGGACTCAGAGGAGGAAAGGGGCGTCTGGGCGTTTATATTTGAGAATATTTTAATGTGACTGTGACTTGGAAAGTGATTGGACAGCGCGCGGTTATGGGTGTGAACTCATTCTATACATGGAAGAGAGGCGACCAA
This sequence comes from Hypomesus nipponensis, assembly GCF_054491055.1. Taxonomy (NCBI): domain Eukaryota; kingdom Metazoa; phylum Chordata; class Actinopteri; order Osmeriformes; family Osmeridae; genus Hypomesus; species Hypomesus nipponensis. Next base: position 9,589,339 of record NC_140383.1, on the reverse strand, counting down.
GCTGAATTGAAGGGGTGGGGGGGCGCATTCGAACCGGTTTATTTAGAAACCGAATGGAAAAAGAAAGCATGGGAAACGGTGAATGGGGTTGTCTGAGGTCACCAGTTAACGCCAATGTGCCATATAATGTTTCTTGTTTTGTTTTGTCAAAAGGCCAAAGGCATGTATGGTTGGAACTTGTTTTTTTAGCAGAAAGTTGGTGTGTACTTGTAGATGCAAACATGTGCCATCTGCAGTTTTGCAAGCGTTAATTGTCATTGTCTTACACTGTGTACTTATGAGAGGAATGGGAGAGAGAAAAAGGGATATAGAAGTGCGAAAGAGATAGGAGTGGGGGCTAATCAAAAGAGAGAATGCAACTACGTTCCTGATCTAACAATGTATTTTAACCAAGAACATGATTATTTATGCAATATCGGAGACCCAGTGTGATTTCATAGGATTTCTTTTTTCGATGGAAACGGAATGGCACATTGTTGAACTACTGTTTCACAATTCTAACGCACGCGCATACTTCGTTTGGAATTTCACTCCAACACATCCGCAGTCCCCATGCCTTCAGTGAAAGTAAAGTCACCCCGTCATTCAATCTTTCCAAGTGGTTGACGTAGAAATCACTGGAAAACCTCAGTTGAGCGCAGACTCTCCAACCTGTATGCAGTGGTGAGTAGAGGGATTACTGGAGGAGTAAGGAAATGGGTAATCTGAGTAGCATATTTAGATTTCATCCTGTTATGGTCATATGCACTGGCTATATATGGCCCATACTAGTTGCTGTCAATTAACTGTGTCCCCTTGTCTGTTTAGTTGAGAAGCCTTGTAATATAATACTGGATGGGAGTACAGACTGGTTGGATTTTACCATTTTATTTGAGGAAGTTGTAATGGTAGCAGGTAAAATAAAATAACCCAATCTATACAATCTCCTAAAAACATCCTGAAAGTATTGGTTTCATTCAGACAGTACAGCCCATCTGTATTTACTTCCTTCATAGACATGACTGATCCCCTGGTTAGAGAGTTTTTCAGTTTCAATTCAATTTCAGTTTCAAGTTTTGTCAGGTGCACAGAACTACACAAGGTCAGACTGGGCACTGAAATTCTTGGGACAAGACAACGCAAGCAACTTGGCATAACATATAAGTACTAAGAACATAGATGACATCTACGATATGCTAAAATAGAATAGAAATAAAATAATAATAAACCTCCTAAATATACAAAATAGTATGCAATATATGATACAATATACTAGACCTCTAATACACATAATGACCTTTACCTTATAGACCTAACTAACCCAAGACAAGACCTATATTAACCTAAGACAAGTGGAGTAAGTTAGCGCAATAGTGCAATAATGAAAGAGAGAATGAGTGACAGGAAAGACAGAGAGTAAAGAGTGGTGAGTGGTGGTCCAGGAGATGTAGAGGCCAGGGGTTAGAGTGACCACTGCGCCCTGGTCCTTGGCCTGCTTATCTGTCTCTCTGTCTTTTTTAGTCTTGTGTGATGTATAGGAGAGGCATATCTAGGGCTGCTTATGCCAGTAAACAGACAAACAGTGAAAATTCGCTCTCCTTCCGCCGGTCTATATCTGTCTCTAGGGGGCACGGCTCCATCTCCCCACATGGCCCGGTGAGGCGGAGACCGGGTGAATTCCTCCACCCTTCAGCCCCTTTCTCCCCCCTCCGTCCATAGCTTCTGCTTTCACTGACCCCTTCATTGGAGGCCGAGCCAGAGAAAGGCTCCCTCCCTCAGCTGTCATCAGTGATCGCTCCTGGCATCCTGCAGCACCTTCTCCAAGATGCCCAACCCCCCCTTCCGCACGCTGCCCCTTCACCCTGCACCTGTCCTGGAGCCTGAAACACACTTTGAGTTTCTAATGGTTTTAGGAGCTTTAGACGGACCCTGCCAGTCTTCCTTGCAGGGTGGGCAAAGAGGAGGGGGGCATCAGGTTCACAGAAATCAGGTGTCCCAGGATAGCTCCTTGACCTGGAGTGGGAGAGGGCACAAGGTGCTGCAATGAACAAGTTGAAGTGTCGAATGCATTGGTTGTTTTAGTCAGCTGTTGGTTGTGTAGTAAAAAGCTAAATAAACACCATGAAAATACTCATACGAGTTATCAGATTTTTTAAAAAAATATATAAATATAAATAAAAACTTCCACTCTTAGTATGCCAATATGTCCCTTGTTGCTCTAAATACACTCTAAATTAACACAGTGACATCCAGTGATTCTCAAGTATCACAGCAATACACATCCATCATCTGTAATCAGCCTTTATGTAAACATGTAATTCTTCCCGAAATTCATAAACAGGATAATGCCTTCATGTGGCAGCCATATTTAAGAGGTGAGATCAGCGTTCTCAAGAGGCGTGAGTGATCCAGTAGGTAATAGAAAGGGCATGCCGGCTCCACCACTCGAATGACGCATGCCGGTCTCGGCTCAGATTAAACTTGGCCTTGGAGCTGAGAGTCCTGGGAGACTGGAAAACACAGTGGCAAAAGAAGCATCAATAGCCATGGAATCTGTGAATGACCCAGCAGAAGTTTGAATCCAAACCCCCAAAAGACTCCCCTTGAACACAGAGGGTCAATGGTAGACTGGAGAACCGGCTAATTCTCACGGAGAACGCACAACAAAGCGCTTGCGAATGACGTTTGATTAAGCACAGCTGAGTATCGGTGCGGTATCTAGACAGCGAACTGGTCGTCTGCCACTTGGCAAAACCCCTTGTCTATTCAATAAACATATCAACTTAACACTAGGCAAAATGAAGCCTTCCTGGCGTGGTTCTCATTCTACGGGTCAATACTCTGCACACTGCTGTCTAAGGCCTGTTATGCAGCTGATGCCAACAGGTATCATCATATAAACTGTCAAAATGTCCTGAAGACACAATCATTGACCTCACAACCAATTGTAAGGGTGATGTTGGTGGATATGGTTACTTTGTGCCAGTGTTGAGCTGTCACAATCGGGAGCTCTCACTAACGGCTGATTCTGTATGGTTTTGGACCACCAAAAACAGCAGCAAAGCAGGGGGTTGGTCTAATGGATAAGTATCGGGCTGGGACCATTTTTAGTGATGGGGATGCGCAGGGTTTATTTGTTGGGGGGTAATCGTTCCTCTTTCTCGTTCACCTCATCATCCTGTCCTACCAGCCCAGTTCTTCTTGGTGTGACTTTCTCCGTGAAATTCTTCGCAGGGTGACTGAGGACATAGTTTACCTTAGACTACCTCCAGGACATCTCCTTACTGAACACATTTTCATCTTAGTGACATGAACCAGTGATGCATACTTATTATGGTGTTAGCTAGGATGCTTAGACAACACAACCAATATTTTCCACAGATATTAACTGTAAACTGGATGCACACAGAGTTGCTTAAAATTATAATTTTTAAGTAAATAAAAGTAAACAGAGATGATCAAAATATGAGGACTTCAATAGCGTTGTTGTCTTTGGCTTTACAAAGTTAAGCATGGTTGATGCGACGTCAACAACCTAAAACCAAGCTTGAGGAAAATCACAACATGAGTGTGGTAAAAGTATGTGGACACGATGGGGGGAATGACGTTAATATGTTTGTGTGAGTGTTCATTGGAATTCACTGGGAAATGTCCTGACCATCATGGAAGCCAACGCTCCTCGCCATATCACAGGCAGCAGTCAGCTGACTGTGGCAAGTGGTGTGTTGCTTTTTGAATCCAGTTCTGAACTCCACACTGTCTCTCCACTCCACCCAACTCCTCCACTCCTTCCAGGTCCCTCTTAAACTCAACCCCCGAAGCTCAGGCGCTCCAAAAGGAATGAGCCTGTAACCGAGCCTAGGGGACAGATGGCCTCTATTTATAGCTCCCTACGGAGAGGTGTGAAGTTTCTTGGGATTTCTAGGAGAGGGGCCATGGCTCCTTAAGGGGGCTGATGCAGTCTCTCTGGCCTGCTGCTCAAAGCCTTCCTCTAGGCCACGTAGGACAGGGATTAGAAAGGGGCAGGCTAAACAAAGCCACACTCTGCCCTTTGCCTACAAATGTGTCCACCACAGAGAGAGGGGCCTGTCGTAACGTGACACTGCAGCAGGCTGGGACAGCTTCCTTCTCCTCCGTCTCCTCCATTCATGACTTTCCATTGAAACAAAGCAAAGTTGAGTACAGTTTCTCCCCATAAAAAAAATTTGACGTGTCACTTGGGCAGCTTATTATGACACCTGCTCTCATTGAAAGAGCACATCTTCATGGAATTCAGAACATGGATTCTCCTTCCACCAAAACTGTTCAGTATTTGTAAAATCTGTCATTAATGTGAATGACCAGTAAGAACAATCTAGACACTAATTATAACAGCTTACTATGGCCAACATCAACTTCCAAGTTCAATGCTGTAAGAGGTATAATAGCACTGTGTAAAAATCACGGGAGATTAAAAAATAAAACACATCTCTGCTTTTGTCAACCGACGTCCCTGTTATTTTCTTCTTTTTTTATTTGCACTATACCAAATATACTATATTTTATTCACTAATACGAAAGTTGATTGGATAGAGAAAAAGGCAATGACTTACTCTATCCAATCAGATCTGTGATAAATACAAGAAAGGGGAGCAGGCGTACATTTTATGAGTAATAATTGATGGCAAACTACTGATTATTGTTCTCATCCAACTGGTTGCCATGCACAATTTAGAAAACATCTACAAATCTTCTTCCATCCAGCGCTACTATATGCAATATATAATCAATTTTACAACCACCAGATTCAGATTCTCTGCAAATATTCAGCAAATAAATCATTACAATTTGCGTCATATTGCATAACCCACAAGATGATAAACCTTGTATTGAAAAAGTACAATAACATGAAATTAGGCAGGTGGGGAACTTGTTGAAACCAAGCCATGATCCAATTTTGTAACTGGAAAGCTGGAAAGTGGCAAGAAGTGGGATTGGCTATTTTCAGTCCATCATGCATGGCAGGACTGCACTTGGGACTTCAGACAATGTGGGGTTCCTTCACCCCACACCCCAAGACAGTCACCGGATCCTCATTAGGTCATACAGCTACCAATCAGAGGAGGGCTTCAGTCAGGCACTAATCCCAGCCCCAGTAATAAAGGGATATGCATTTCACAGACCTCCACTTGGCCAAACAATGTTCCATCTGATGAGTTGTATTATGGTCACGATTGCCATGGCTGCTTGTCTAGGGGGACACTTCACTGAGAATAGCATCCAGGCCCACCAGCAAGGATAAAGGGGCCCCTTATTAGCTCCAAGGCTAAGGCTCCAACAATAAACCCCAGTCCATATGCGTGTCCATTCAAAAACATACATATAAGTACTAGCATACATCTGGAGTACTGAATACAAAATACATTATGTAATAGGTTAGCTAAACATAGTTCCTGGGTGGATCTCTGTAGGCTTTAGACAGACAGTTACAAGGCATATGCAACAAACTAAAAAACACTAGTTCTTCATTGAATCTCTTCTGAAAACGACCACTGGATGGCAACAGAGCTCCACCCGTGATCACAAAGGTATACAATTAGATGTGGGCAACCTGACTTGTGGTAGTGAAACTCTACTATGAAAGTGACCTCATTCAAGAGGTTTATTCCAACTGGCCCGCTGAATAAACTACACAGAGCAGAGCATGAGACTAAGCTGTGAAGTACACTTGGACATTCTGCTCAGCAATGGACGACTGATAGCATAATTTTCTCAAAACTTTATTGGCACATTTAACCCGTCATAAAACAGAAACACCTCAATGAGTCACGTTTCATGCTGCGTGAACCAAAGCGTGGCTTCACATCACCCAGAATGCATCTGGATGGGATGTTTCATTCATTGTGTCTTCCCAATAGGGTCAATGGTAGCTTTTTCGACAGTAGTTCACACATAGCTTGCCACTGCCCATTGTAATGAGGTTCATTGTCTAGGTGCCGAGCCCAGAATGTCTCTATCCTCATGTGGCCCTGGGTGTCATTACTCACGCCCGGTCTGGTTCGCCTGCTGCCTGGTGTGGTCGCAGACTGCTGAACCCAGCAGAGTGACAGGCAGGCAGGCAGCCCTCGCCACTGACAGATTACTGTCATCAGCAAATACAGGCCCCTCTAATCCCACTCCACCATAGTTCCACATTGTCAAGCACCGGGCTCTATAGAAAAGACCAAAGATTAGCGTGAAAAGCAGTAAAGCACACAGGCAGGGTCTACATGTGAAAAGTAACCTTCTTTTAAATGAGTCTTGATCTCTCCAGTAACCTTATTACAAAATTATAATTGTTATGTTCTGGTAAGGTCAAACCTATTAGGAATTTGTTTTTACTGCCCTTTGAACATACTGCTTTGGCAAGTCATAGTAATAGATTACAAGCACTAAAGCTGGTTATTTCAGAAAAGGTTAACTCAAACAATACGAGCATAATACAAAACGATATGCTATAGGTCTACATACAAAAGTTGTACACTATTTTGGGTTTTACTAGAGCTTATTTAAATACTTTTCAGGCATTCTCAAAACATATTTTACAATTGTAACAAACTCGAGCTTGTTCATTTCTGACATCATGTGTCAGCAAGCCTAAACATGAACCAATGAAATCATTGTCCGACACGAGCGCGAGAAGGACAATTTCAAGCTCCGCGGCTCTCACGTCGTTGATGTTGATGCTCATTCTGATCTTCTCATCCACTTTTCGTGACTTGACTGTCTGAACACGCTGTGCCGTACTGTATTAGGCACGCTGCCAACTTGATCTTAAACTAATTCTTAATTTACTAGGTCAAGTCAAATTGAAGCAACAACCTATTTAGGCTACTATTCTTGGTTCTTTCTGGGCTTAATTGAACAGCCAGAAGGAATATGTCAAAAATATTGTCAGTATACAACGTCGTCAATTGCCTAAAGCATGGTTCGCTCGTCCATAGAAGATTTGGTAACATGACCTGCTGGAGATCTACCACAAGACCATTCAGTGTAAAGGTAAGTATCCCGCTTGCAGGCAGAACAAAAATGTATACAACATATATCGTTAAAAAAAAGTTCAACCTTGAACATTTAGCTCGTTTGCCTGCAGTTAGCAAGTTAGCTAGCAGTTAGCTTGCCAAAACCAGCAGGGCAGTGGCAGTCACCTGAATGCTCGCCTGTAAATTATCTTCACCTTCAGCCCAGGCCACAGCAACAGGTTAGTGGGGTCAGCTCTCGCTAGCTGGCGAGTGAAGTAGCATCTGGATTACATCTGTAGAGGGAAAAAAAACGATTTCATGATCGCATGACAGCCACGATAACATTTGTCATAAAAGAAATCCGATGAAATGAAGCGTTGAATTGTAACAGTCACGAGGCATATTTATTTGAATGTTTTGCTCACTCACTGTGGTGTGGGCTTATGTTGTTACTACACAGGAGAATGTCAAATGTATTCAGTGTGAGTGCATTCCAAACGTGTGGACTTTTTCGATTAAAAAAAGAAAAACACAATTATTTGACAGCATTCAAGCTGGACTATGATATTCCATGGTATGTGACAAATTTAGATGTATTAATCTATTTCAAGTTTCTACATCAACTTGTCATCAATAGTTGCTCAGTAGCCTGGTTGAGCAATTTGCATAGTTTTGAACACAGCGATGGACTGCAGCCAAATGATTTTGTTTGGTCTTCCTGACACCCAGACCCAGATTGCCCACCTTGTCCTGGAGGATGGGACCCGGATGAAGGGCTTCTCCTTTGGGCATGGGCGCTCCGCTGCTGGGGAACTTGTCTTCAACACTGGCCTGGTGGGGTAAGATGACTGCGAGCCCTAATGGACTAGGACTGTTTAGGATTTTGGCCAGTGGTGCACGTTAGTATTCACATATTATACTGTGACCTTGGTGATGTTGGAGTGAGATCCTTTTCCACATAAAAAAAAGCCTGCTGTATATCTGTGTTTGTGCGTACGAAAAAAAACAAAAACATCCACCTTGACTATCGGACCTCATGCGCTCATGAATATTTCAGAGAGAGACGCATTCTTCCACAGTACACCAGGAACCATGTGTGCCACATCTCTGTCCAGGTACCCCGAGGCCTTGACTGACCCTAGCTACCGAGGGCAGATTCTGACGCTGACCTACCCCATCGTGGGAAACTATGGAGTTCCTGACACCCAGGAGCTGGACGAGCTGGGTCTGAGGAAAAACATAGAGTCAGAGCGTGTTCAGGTAGCTCAGGGGCGTGGGAGGGGCTATACAGGAGGGGTTAACCTATACAGGAAGCTAGCTTTTAACAGTGGTACGTAGTTGTGGAATAATACGGCATGGTAGTAATGAAGCGATTGCAAATCGATGGCATGGCATTTTAAACATCAGCCTATTTGTCACTCTCACGTTTATGTTTTTATGAACGTTTTCAAACACCTGGGGTTTGTGTTGTGTTCTGTGCAGGTGTCTGGTCTCCTGGTGCAAGACTACAGTCATGAGTACAGCCACTGGAACTCTGTGAAGTCGCTGGCTCAATGGCTGGAAGAGGAGAAGGTAATGACTAGGTCCATGGGGCTTGTATTGTGACACTTGTACTGGTGACCGGCAGTGTGCTATGCTCTTTGGAATACAGAGCCAATTGATGAATACGTGTACTTAATCAAAGACATACTCAATTCAAGTCAACCGTAAACTGATGTCCTTCACATCGATGTCCTCATCCGAAGCAAGCAGGTGGTCTCTTTTCTAAGATGGTCCGCTGCTGTTTTTGTTGCTTAAAGGTCCCTGCGTTATTTGGAGTGGATACCAGGATGCTGACCAAGATCATCAGAGACAGGGTTGGAGAACTGTTTTACCTGACCGCTTTCATATCAATCCCTACTGTACAATATCTAGGGAATTTAAATGGTTGTACTTGTCTCTAGGGGACAGTGTTGGGCAAAATAGAGTTTGAGGGACATCCTGTGGAGATAACCGACCCCAACCAGAATAACCTGATGGCGGAGGTCTCAACAAAGGTAACTTCTGGCTCCTGACCCAACCATCAGTCCTGCTCACACACAACGGCGTTGATCCTAACACCTGTGCTGTGTGGTCCCAGGAAACGAAAATATACGGGAAAGGCAACCCAATCAAAGTGGTGGCTGTAGACTGTGGGATCAAACACAACATCATCCGACTGCTGGTCAAGGTAAGAAGAATGAGGATTGCCCCCCACCTTAGGGGAAGTCAATGACTGCTCGTCACTATTGGCATGTTTCCGTTCCTGACCCGTGTGTGTGTGTGTGTGTGTGTGTGTAGCGTGGTGCTGAGGTCCACCTGGTGCCCTGGGACCAGGACCTGCTGAGTCTGGAGTACGACGGCCTCTTCATCTCCAACGGGCCTGGGGACCCCTCTCTGGCTCAACCCCTCATAGACAACGTCCGCAAGGTAGCCTTGGTGGCCTGCTGTCTGATTCTCCTGCTTTGTAAAAGGGGACTAGAACCATGGCGGTTGTTCCGAGAATGAACGCTGGCGGGTACATTAGATACCGTGATGGAGATCAGATCCGTTTCTGTATCCTTTGAAGTCTCCCCCAGTGTATGTGGTCAGGCGGGAAAGTCACCCTGCAACTTGCCCCTCCCCTTTCTCTGTCCATCTCGTTCACCGGCAGGTGCTGGAGAGCGAGCGACCGCAGCCTGTGTTTGGTATCTGCATGGGCAACCAGATAACAGCCCTGGCTGCAGGGGCTCAATCCTACAAACTGCCCATGGGGAACAGGTAGGCATCATGCTGGACCGACATCCAGTCCCTTCAGCCTGTTCAATTGAGTGGACTGAGCAGTTATTCGATACTGTTATATGTAAACAGTTATTCACTTGGAGCCCTTTGCTCGTGTGAATGTGGGTGGCGCTGTCTCTGTGTAACTGGGAATAACGTTGTCGCTCCACAGAGGTCAGAACCAGCCGGTGCTGAACACGATGACCGGCCAGGCCTTCATTACTGCACAGAACCACGGCTACGGTATCGACAGCCAATCACTGCCCCCCGGCTGGAGTCCGCTGTTCGTCAACGCCAACGACGGCACTAACGAGGTGTGTCCCCGACACCTTGCCTGTGTTTTCTGCTCGTTTTCCAAAGGCGGTGGATTTTGAAGGTCATATGTGGCGCTGTTATGAGAGTCTTTTTTAACGCTGCGTGTGTCGTTCAGGGCATCATGCACAACACCAAACCAGTCTTCACAGCGCAGTTCCACCCCGAAGCCAAAGGAGGCCCCACTGACACTGAGGTAACAATGGGGTTCAAATCACTGGCAGTGACATGGGTCAAAAGTCAACATGCCAGTGTGCCTGAGTTGGGCCTTCATATGGTTCCAGTACACCCTCTGTTACCAGCCCTCCATGACAAAAGTAGATAAACAATATCTCCTCTTTTTTATTTTGTATTCTTATATTCAGTCATTCATTCTTTTGCTGACTATGTTCTGCTTCGGGAGTAATGAATCTTTTCCCCGCTGTTGTGATTTTGGTTGCCAGTTCCTGTTTGACACATTCATCTCCTTGATAAAGAAAGGCAAGGATGCCAACATTGTGTCCGTCATGCCTCAGAAGCCCACCATTCCACCCAGAGCTCAGGTGACAAACGCACATTTCTGCCGCTTCGCAACGGCTTTTCCCGAGACACACAGCCCAACACGCCTTCCCAACACACGACCGGTGGTTTGTTATGAAGGTAGCATGCAGGTGTCAGAGTGTTCATGATGTGTTGTGAGTGTGTTACTGAGGTGTCGCTGATGTGCAGGTGTCCAAGGTGCTGGTGCTGGGCTCTGGTGGCCTGTCTATTGGCCAGGCTGGAGAGTTTGACTACTCCGGCTCTCAAGCTGTCAAAGCCTTGAAGGTGAGAAAGTCATCAGGGCCGACTTGAAATCCATCTGTTCTCATTAGGATGTCATGGAGAACGTTCCAAGACAACAACCCCAAAACAGGATGGTGGGAACCGTGCGTGCGTGTGGCACGTCGATTCTCGAAAAAACGGCATCCCAATTGCTCGCGTCGTTTGAATCCTACCTCGTGAATACCCTCGCTGGCTCATGAACCCCCTTCCTCAATCCAGAGTCCCCAGAATCCCCTTCCCTCTCAGTCCTGACAGCTTCTTGCCCTGTCCCCCCGTCCAGGAGGAGAACCTGAGGACGGTGCTGATGAACCCCAACATCGCCTCCGTCCAGACCAACGAGGTGGGCACCAAGCAGGCCGACTCGGTCTACTTCCTGCCCGTCACTCCCCAGTTTGTCACAGAGGTCATCAAGACGGAGCGGCCCGACGGCATCCTGCTCTCCATGGGCGGACAGACCGCCCTCAACTGCGGTGAGCGCCACAGGGCGTTCGCGTGCGTGCGATCGTCCGTGTGTGTGTGTGTGTGAGAGAGAGTTTTTAACCTGTTCTACGCGTGTGTCCATGCTCCCCGTCCGTTGTGTAATGTGTGTGTGAGAGAGAGTTTTTAACCTGTTCTACGCGTGTGTCCATGCTCCCGTGCGTTCCCTGCCGTGCGTGTGCAGGCGTGGAGCTCTATCAGAGCGGCGTCCTGGAGCAGTACGGCGTGAAGGTCCTGGGCACCCCCGTTCAGTCCATCATGGCCACCGAGGACAGGCAGCTGTTTGCTGACAAGCTGACGGAGATCAACGAGAAGATCGCCCCCAGCGTCGCCGTGGAGTCTGTAAGGTTTCCCCCCAAACGGAACGTGCCCGCGTCCCGTCCAATCACGACCGGCCTCGTTGAGGAGACACGCGGGGGCCCTCTCATGACGTTTTGCCGTCTTGCAGGTGGCGGCCGCGCTGCAGGCCGCGGAGCGGATCGGCTACCCCGTCATGCTGCGCTCGGCCTACGCCCTGGGAGGACTGGGCTCGGGGCTGTGTTCCAACCAGGGCAAGCTGGAGGAGACCGCCCGCAAGGTGGGCACTGGGCACCACCTGGCCCCCTGGGCTTGGAGCCCCCTGGGTCTAGAGTGTGGAGAGTCTGTGTTGGGCTATGCAACCTGCGAGTGATCTGACTGCTGCTTTAGGGATCTCTTTTTGTATCTGTCTTCCTTCCATCCATGAGATCTAAGGTTGTCACGGTTCTCAACGGTTCAATACGAGGATGTGTATGGTAACGCCTGCTCAGTTGTAATGCCAGGGCCCTTCTGTGTGGTGTTCAGGCCCTGGCCATGAGCAGTCAGATCCTGGTGGAGAAGTCTCTGATGGGCTGGAAGGAGGTGGAGTACGAGGTGGTGAGGGACGTCGCCGACAACTGTGTGACCGTCTGCAACATGGAGAACTTTGACCCCCTGGGCATCCACACAGGTAGGCTCTGCGTGAAGACCAGATGTTCTCTCCTGCAGGACACTCTCTCTCTCTCTCTCTCTCTCTCTCTCTCTCTCTACCTCTTTCTCTCTACCTCTTTACACACACACTCTCTCTCTCTGGGTCTCTCTGTCTCCCACCTTCCAGGTGATTCCATCGTGGTGGCTCCAAGCCAGACCCTCTCCAACGAGGAGTACCACATGCTGCGGGAGACGGCCATCAAGGTGGTGCGCCACCTGGGCATCGTGGGGGAGTGTAACATCCAGTACGCCCTCCACCCCTCCTCGCTGGAGTACTGCATCATCGAGGTCAACGCCCGGCTCTCGCGCAGCTCCGCCCTCGCCTCCAAGGCCACGGGGTGAGACGCGCCCTAGCCTGAGAGAGAGAGGGGGGGGGGGGGGGGCCTTTGAAGCTGTTATCGTTATAGCCAATCAGACGGGAGGAACTGGGAGGCTAGCCACTGAATCTGCCAAAATGAATGCATTTTTAAGTCTAAGCTAAAAAGCATTTCTATTTGATCTGGCCTGCCATATGTGATGTGCTGTGTATATATAACGGTGAGCTTCAAATAGAAAATGGATTGGTTGAATTGAGAAACAACGCATTTTCGCAGTGTTCCGAGTGACAAGCCGTCACCACAGAGCCTCCTATTTGTTTGCTTCGATACCCCCCCCCCCCCTCCCCTTATGTAGCTACTCGCCTTTTTGACCCCGTGTCATCTTCAGCAGAGTGAACTCAATCCCGCTCCTTCAGGGAAAGCCCCCACAGTGTCCTCCCCATCCTTCAGGCCGAGGTGACAGCTCTCTCACTAACCCCCCCCCCCCCCCAGATACCCGCTGGCGTTCGTGGCTGCCAAGCTGGCTCTGGGCATCCCCCTGCCGGAGATCAAGAACGCCGTGTCGGAGAAGACCACGGCGTGCTTCGAGCCCAGCCTGGACTACATCGTCACCAAGATCCCCCGCTGGGACCTGGACCGCTTCCAGGGCATGTCCCGCGAGATCGGCAGCTCCATGAAGAGCGTGGGAGAGGTGTGGGAGAGGCCACACATACACACACACACACACACACACACTCGTTCAGATCGTTCCGCAACTGTTCACTCTTAGAGTTCCAGACCCGTCCACATGCTACTGGACTCCCCGGTGTCTTCATGTCTCTGTCCCGCCCCGCCCCCCCCAGGTGATGGCCGTGGGCCGCACGTTCGAGGAGAGCATCCAGAAGGCCCTGAGGATGTGCCACCCCTCCGTGGACGGCTTTGTGCCCCGCCTGCCCCTCAACAAGGCCTGGGCGGGGGAGCCGGACCTGCAGCGGGAGCTGGCCGTGCCGTCCAGCACGCGCATCTTCTCCCTGGCCAAGGTACAGCGCCGGTGGGGGAGGAGGAGGGGGAGGGGGAGCTAGGGGTTATCGACGGTCAGACGGCCGAGCGGTTAGAGAGTGGGGCTATTCATCCGAAGGTTGCCGGTTCGATTCCCGCCCGTGCAAAATGACGTTGTGTCCTTGGGCGAGGCACTTCACCCTACTTGCCTCTAGGGGGGAATGTCCCTGTACTTACTGTAAGTGGCTCTGGTTAAGAGCGTCTGGTGAGATGACTAAATGTAAATGTTATAGGGCAGAGGTCTGGTCTCAGCCGAGTCGCTCGCAGCGCCGGCCCGGTCGGCGCGTCACGCGTCCGGTGGTTAGGAAGTGGCCACTGCGGTATCCTTCTCGGCAGAGTCGCGTTTGGAACACGCTGTGGGCCCTCTAAAAGTTTCAATGGGGGAAAAGTCGTCCGTTTTGCGTTTACTGAGACACACGGATGACCCTGTCGACAGAGACATCCGTCCCCTCTAACACAGCCTCGCGTCGGTGCCGCCGGCAGCTTTATTAAGGAGTAATGGGCCAGATCCTATCAAGCTATGAAACATCAATACCTCTCAAGGTTGGCCATGCAGCGCACCACAGACAGTCATGTCCCCTCTCTCTACCCCCCCCCCCCCCCCCCCCCCCACGGCCTACGGAAGCTAATTCCATTCAGGACCTGTGAAGTCTTCTATTAAAACCCACTGACAGGCCTGTCTAGCCTGGTCTCACCGCCGACGGGTCCGGCGATGACTGCCGCCGTGCCCTGCATCTGTCTGCAGTCTCGCCGAGGGGTTAGGAGAACCGAGACCTTTTATATGAGGCAATATGTTTGAGGTGCGCGCGCGCGCGTGTGTGTGTGTGCATCTCCTAGGCGCTTCACAGTGGGGTGAGTGTGGACCACATCCACCAGCTCACAGCCATAGACAAGTGGTTCCTCCACAAGCTGCGGCGAATCACCGACCTGGAGCAGCACTTGACCCACTACACCGGGTAGGTCGGACCCACGGGTCTCACGCTCGCAGGTGTGCACCCACACAGATATGTACACACACACACACACAGATAGGTACACACACTCACATGTACACACACACACACACATTATGCAAGTCTTTACATGCTGCCTGTTTGGTTTCCCAGTCTTTGTGCAGTGACAGGCTTCATCCACCGGGTGGTGCTGTGAGGACATGCAGATATAATACAGGCGTCTGTAAAAGCCAAATATATGCCGACCTGTAGGCCAGGAGTCCTCCTACAGGCGTCTTAAATGGCGCCTCAACTGTGATCTCTTCTCTCGATGCTGCTGGCACAGGGACCAGGGTCTGGGGCTGTGGCTGGAACGGTTTTTAACATTCGGGAGGTCATAGCAGCAGTTCAGAACTGCTGAAACATGGAGTATAGCTCCGTTCCTCCCCTTATCCCTCTCTCTCTCTCTCTCTCTCTCTCTCTCTCTCTCTCTCTCTGTCTCTGTCTCTGTCTCTCTCTCTCTGTCTCTCTCTCTCCTCTCTCTCTCTCTCTCTCTCTCTCTCTCTCTCTCTCTCTTTTTCCCCTCTCTCTCCCCACCACCACAGTGCCGTCCAAGGGGGCCAACATGCCAGTCTAGCTCTCTGCTGTCCTCTGGTGGTTTTCTGTGAAGCGTGCGTCGAGTTTTGGGGAACAGTCAAGTTCCCGCCTTCCCTGCATCCTGTCCCTCTGTCCCACCGGACCCCCACACACGACCTCAGAAAGCCTTCCTCAGCTCCCGACCTGTTGACTCTTAAAAGCCCGACGCAGGAAAGGGATCCTCATGCCCTCCTCTGATGACCTAACTGTGTCTGGTTTAAACGAGCAGCCCCTTCTGCAGTCTCGTGGGCTCTCGCTCCCCCGACCCCCCCCTCCCCCAGTGTTCTGCCTCAGTCCCCCAGCTCAGAGGGGGAGGGGGGGGGGCATGGTCTGGGCGGGGCGGGGTGGAGGGACGGCGTGCGACGGGGGAGTCGACCCTTGGAACCTGTCCCTGGCTCGTCAGTCGGGTCATGCTACACGCTGACCGGGAGATTTTGTTCGATTTACATTTCGGAGGCTACCTGACAGCCTTTCCGCATGGCCCTCAGGCACACACACACACACACACACACACACACACAGGAGTTGCAGTAATTCAGACCTGATGACTTGTTTTGACGAGGAGCAGCATGCCATCGCCCCCCCGCTGAGCTCTTCCCACACTGGCCTCTTAAGCAAGACCCGCTCTTTACATGGACCCCCCCTCTCTACACATCGCCGTGGCTCCAGTCAAATGCAAGGGAAGGGAAACCACACTCGACATTTTCCGATATCGTCCTAGTGGTGTGAGCTCTTAAATAATTAAGACAGGCTGCGTGGGAGGAGAAAGTGGAGGAGAAAGCGATTTTTCGCTTTATTTTTGTTGAGCCCCCCGACCCCCCCCCCCCCCCCCCATACCCCTTCCACATGCACCGGTCATCGATTTGAAATGAGTTTTAAACGGCCCGGCTGTCTGACCCGGCGCTGAGGGTCTCTGTGGCTTGTTTATCGACGCCTCATCGATCGCTCGGCTGTAGACTCCTCCTCCCTCCCACCTCCCTGAAGGAGCCAGCCGTTCCCTCACCAAACTGTTGCTTTGACCTTTAGAGTTTACGCGCGTACACGCACACACACACACACACACGGAACACCCACCAGAACCGCAAACAAACCCCATAATCACACTGTTGCCTCGTTTTGAACCCCCGCAGTGCGACAGTACCGGTGGACCTGCTCCTGAAGGCCAAGCAGGACGGCTTCTCCGACCGGCAGGTGGGCCAGGCGCTGGGCTCCAGCGAGGGGGACGCCAGGGCCCTGAGGCTGAGCCGCGACATCCGGCCCTGGGTCAAACAGGTGAGCAGTGGAGCTGACCCGAGACCCCCATACCCTGGGGTGGGTCTCTCTTGTCCCCTCCCCCCTGCAGCATCTGTCCCACTGCCCCTGCTGCCTTCCCCCCCGTAGCTCCTTCATGGTGTGCAGAGAGGAAGGACACGGAGGGCGAGTGGAGGAAGGTGAATACACCTAGCTCGAAAAGTGCAGTGTCACTGTGCTACGTTCGGTTCAGCTATGTCGTCGAAGATTCGGAGCCCCGTTAGAAAACACGCAGCGTCAAAAAACGGCCAGGCAAAATACCACATTTGTGTACCAAAATAAAAAGGTAGACATCGTCGATGACAGACAGCCATCCCGACGTTCCCCACGGGATTGGAACGTTCCGGGCGATCCGCATGGCGGGGATGTCTGAAGCGCCTGTGTGTTTTTTTTTGTCTCCGTCAGATCGACACCCTGGCTGCAGAGTACCCAGCTGTGACCAACTACCTCTACTGCACCTACAACGGACTGGTGGGTTCAGCTGTGCCCTCACCTGGGGCAGGCTGCCTCTCCTCCACTCACTTGTTCTGTAGCTCCGTGTTTCTCAAACGGCGGTACGTGCACCCCCTAGGGGTACGCCAAGGTACTACAGGGGGTACGCGACCGAAAGTGGAACATTGAAGCATCTGAGAGGACATCGAGACTGTATCGAATGTAACTATGGGTAGGGGGGGGGGGGTACCTGGATTCAGAAATCACTAGAAGTTTGAGACACACTGCTGTTTCCTAGTCATTCAGCATGTGGGCTCAAGAAGCACGTATAAGATAAAAGGCTGTTATATCACTTGATGTGTCGATAAACCAATGGGGATAGACTAGACTCTTGGTCTGAGTA
Source organism: Hypomesus nipponensis (assembly GCF_054491055.1). Classification (NCBI taxonomy): domain Eukaryota; kingdom Metazoa; phylum Chordata; class Actinopteri; order Osmeriformes; family Osmeridae; genus Hypomesus; species Hypomesus nipponensis. The sequence continues at coordinate 9,571,977 of NC_140383.1, read as the reverse complement.
GCATAGCGGATCCTAATGTACATGTGCGTCCATATGTCAGGAACACGATCTGGACTTCAAGGACCAGGGAGTCATGGTGTTGGGCTGTGGGCCCTACCACATCGGTGAGATTGAGGACTTTTTCCCCCATTTGGAACGGCCGTCGGCGTAGTCACTCCCTTTTTGTCCGTCTCTCTGAATAAACGCGTGTTTTTCTTCTTCTCCTGTTCACGTGTACTGGGTCCTCCAGGCAGCAGTGTGGAGTTTGACTGGTGTGCCGTGTCCAGCATCCGGGCCCTGAGGCAGATGGGGAAGCGCACGGTGGTGGTCAACCACAACCCGGAGACGGTCAGCACCGACTTTGACGAGTGCGACCGGCTGTACTTTGAGGAGCTCACCCTGGAGCGCGTCCTGGACATCACGCAGCAAGAGGTCAGAGGTCACCCATCCCCCCCCCCCCCCGCAATCTCCTCGGCCCCGCCAGAACACCCTGGCCTCGTTGAATTTTTTTTGTGTGAAGGATGTTCCCGATTAATTATTCAATCGCGGGCGCACTCACACGCGCATGCCGTTGTAAGCGTTAGTGACGGACAAGTGGGTTCCTGGTCGCTCAGAAGGACGGCCCCCGAAGCTTTGACCTCACTTTTTCTATGCCAGACTTTGAATAATGCATTCCCTCTACAATGGCACAGCGCTCTGGTTATTGAAGCAGATCGTTTTTTTCTAGTTTCTTCCACTTCCCCTTTTTTCTTTTTTTTTTTTGTGAAATTTGTTTTGATGAGAAAACGTTGAAAAATAACCCTGGGAGAAATGGATTTGAGGAGGAATGAGATGTGAACGGAACGGATGCTACTTACTACGGGGTTTTTACGTGAGGTAAAAAAAAACCCCCCAGAGCTATTCGTCTCTGAGCCCAGGAAAATGAATTCACCACTGACACACTCCACTCTTGCGTGGATGAAACATCCCTGGTCATATTCAACTCATCTGCACACTCGCATTTACCAAACACATGGACCGAGTTCAGTAAGATATATAATATCTATTTTTGTTGTTGACATATGCTATATAAAGTATGGGACTGGAGAGATCTTTTTCCCCTTCATACTCGCCCAGAGACGAAACAAGCAGCGTAGGGAACATTGCTTGATGATGATTATTTTGACAGGCGAAAATGATTATGCGTCCCGCGTCTCGGCCGGTCCACAGGAGTCTGAAATCTTGTTATTGGCTCCTCGCGCTTTCCCGCTCACCCCGAGAACACTCCAGCACCCAGACATCAGCTGCTCCCTAATTAAGTGTTCGACCCTTCTCCGAGCACTTCCTAGCTTGATGTCTTACCGGGGGGGAAAAAAAAAACAAGCTTTCATAGCTTCATCAAAGGCTCTTTACATAGTGCAGTTGTATCAGATGGAAGCAGTTCCCCAGCGACCGGGAAGGAGTGGCCTTGGCAGAGCCCCCCCCCCCAACACACACCTCACCCCCCCACACACACACACACACACCCTCCTGCCTGCTGCGTTCTCTGACGCAGTGTTTTGCCGATGACGACCCTGTGCTGTGTTAGTGTGTGGTGTCTGAGGGTCTGGGCCCTCGCAGCCCCTGCGGGCCCTGGAGGGAGACCCCGCGCGTGCTCCGGGCCCCAAACCGCAGCCTTGTCGCCGCGCCTCGTCTTCCACATCCGCCCGCCTTGATACCCATTGACCGCCGCTTCCGGAGAAATGGTAATCCAGTTAAAGTGGCGATGGGATCAGGATGTGATGAAGTGTTTTTGTTATTCTGGGGAGATAACTTTGGCGGTTATCCGGGCTCGCAGGTCCCCCCGCCCCCCCACCCACCCTGGGTCTTGTCTGACTCCCCCCCCCCCCCATGCTGCGTGTAGGTAATTACGGCCGCATTAGAGCGACAGTGTGCCAGGCAGGCTGGACCCGGGCGTCGGCACCTCCAGAGGAGAGGCAGACAGCAGCCATGAATAATGAAGAGGTCAGGAACTCGGCGTTGCCGTGGAAACGCCAACCCCCACCCCTCCACCGCCCACCTTTTTGTTGACAAACGGTGAGGGGCTCAGCTCCCTACGCCTGAAGTGGGCGATCTCTCCCAGGAGAGAAGGCGTCAAATCGGGGGTCGGGAGGGGGCTGCGGGCCGCACCGACACGGTGCCACTGTTGTTCCGTCTCACAAAAAGCGAGCTCGCCGGTGTATCGCCTCAGTGTTTCGAGGTGCCACGTTCTCGTACGCACTAGACTCTAAACGTCACATTCCGCCACATATACCTACTCCACACGGAACCCCGTTTTGTTGTTGTTTTCCCCTGCCGGTGACGTCGTCGGCATGTTTGGCTGACGCCTTTCTTGTGTGTGTCGCGTGTCTCCCCCCTGCAGGGCTGCTCCGGCAGCATCGTGTCCGTGGGGGGCCAGATCCCCAACAACCTGGCCATGCCGCTGCACCTCAGCGGGGTGGCCGTCCTGGGCACCAGCCCCCTGCAGATCCACCGGGCCGAGGAGCGGTCCGTCTTCTCCACCGTCCTGGACGAGCTGGCCGTGGCGCAGGCCCCCTGGAAGGCCCTCAGCTCGCTGGTACACACCGGGGGGGGGGGGGGGGAGGGTAGAGGGGAGGGGGGAGAGAGAGAGGGTAGGGGGGGGTAGAGGGGAGGGGGGAAAGAGAGAGGGTAGGGGGGGGTAGAGGGGAGGGGGGAGAGAGAGAGGGTAGGGGGGGGTAGAGAGAAAGAAAGAGGGTAGAGGGGAGGGGGGAGAGAGAGAGGGTAGGGGGGGGTAGAGGGGAGGGGGGGAGAGAGAGAGGGTAGGGGGGGGTAGAGAGAAAGAAAGAGGGTAGAGGGGAGGGGGGAGAGAGAGAGGGTAGAGGGGAGGGAGGGGCTGGATGGGCAGCCTGGAGAGGGGGTAGATGCGATGGATGAAAGGAAGGCCGGGATTGAGGAATGGATTGATAATTGACTAGGGCTTGTTCGAAGTCGGACAATGTCCTGGTCGATTTCACTCAGTCCCTGGGTTATATTGCCCGGCCCATGACCCCCCCCCCCCCCCCCCCATACAAAAAAAAACACAAAAAAAACACACACTTTTAAAAGAATGTACTTGTTCCTGTTAAGGCTCTCTCTGTAGATTTAGCCTCCTTCTCGTATTCCTAGACCAGACGCTGTGCTGCTCCCTTGCAGCCCTCGCAGACCCCCCCCCCCCCCCCGGGGTGTCGGAGGCAGGGCCACCCCCCGAACGCCTGAAGTGCTGAAACGTGTCGACAGGAAGTGCTTAAAGATGTCTGTTCCATTAGGGGCGTCCTTTTCCTGGGATACTGTAGGATGTGGTCTTGGGGGTTGGATGGGGGGGGGGAGAGGGGGGGGGGAGAGGAGGAGGGGGTGTTGACGTGGATTCAAACACGCACATGTCCTCCTCCTGGCCCACACGGGCTCTCTTTAAACATTCCTCTCCCGCTTGGAAAGCAGTTCGCCACCTCTCAGGGGTCATCGCCTCCACCACGGAGCGAGGAGCCTTTGTGGAGCTTCGCCCCGCTGGGTTTTCCGAGGGTCTAATTGCATGTGAACTATTAGCCTCCTTACACTGACTGGCCCGGCGTCGATAGTTGACGACAGATAGTCTTCCCTCAAGCCTCCGTCCACATGTCCGCTCTGCGGAGCTCCGTCTCCCACAGACACATCCAGGCCAGCGTGGGTGTCTTAACAGGGCCCCGCCCTGCTGGAAGCATCCCGGGGAGCTGTCAGGACGCTCCACGGCTTCCCAGCGAGGTGATCGGCGCTCTGGGTGATGCAGCCCACCAGGGACGGGTGCCGCGTGACGGTGGAGACAGACGCTGATGGGAGGAAAAGGAGAGAGGAGGAGGAGGAGGAGGAGGAGGAGAGGAAGAGGAGGGGAGGAGGATAGAGGAGAGGAGGAGGAGGAGGAGGAGGGGAAGAGGAGGATAGGAGGAGAAGGAACAGGAACAGGAGAGAAGAGGGGAGGAGAGAGGAGGGGAGGAAAGGAGGGGAGGAGAGGGAGAGGAGAGGAGGAGAGATAAGGAGGAGGAGAGAGGAGGAGCGAGAAGGAGGAGGAGAGAGATATAGAGAGGAAGAGGAGAGAGGGAGAGGAGGAGGAAAGAAGAGGAGGATGAGAGAGGAGGAAAGGAGAGGAAGAGAAGAGGAAGACAACTAAAACCACTGAGTCAACCCACCCTGAAACCAGGCTACGAATCTGGAACCCTCTGTTATTTTGACCGCCTTCCTTGTGACTCCCCCATATCTCTTCCTGAAATAAGAGCATCGATTCAATCGAGGCATCCTCCCCCCCTCTCTCAAGAGCTCCCTTCCTGCCACCATTCTGATGATTATTCCTCAGTTCAAAGTTTCGGGGTGACATTTTTTTTGTTGGGGGGGGGGGGGGGGGGCTGCATTCTGTCCTATTTGAAGCCCCCGGCACGGCTAGCTGGTGGACGTTAAGGGGGCAGAGGAAGCTTTTAGGCCCTCATCAGGAGCTCCGGGCTGTGCGTCTAATGGTCCTCTCAGGCTGGCTAGTTTCATGTGAACGAAATGTCCTGGAGTAGCACTCCGATAAACGAGCCGTGGGTACACACTCGAATGGCTGACATGCACACAGACACTGCACACCTGTCGTGCGCACGTTTTCAGACAACACTGGGCCGTTGGTATGGTAACAGCTAATGGAATATTTAGAAGCCTAATCTTGCGTTTGGTCGTCCCAGGTTCACGTCGAAATGAAAGGCCACGCTCTCCCGAAGGGGCCACTTAAACCCACGCACGCTCCCCGACCGACGGACAAAACGGTTTCCTCCTTCCGCCAACGCGCACTGTTCACGCCTAAGACCCTTTTGCATCTTGTGTGTCTTTCAGGAAGACGCCTTCGCCTTCGCTAACAAGGTGGGCTACCCCTGTCTCCTGCGCCCCTCCTATGTTCTGAGGTAAGGCTTAACATCTCTCTCTCTCACTCTCATCTTTCACTCTCCATTGTCTAGCGACATGGCTCCCTGCCTCTACTTGGCAGTGGTTTTCAACACCAGTCGGGCCTTTTTCAATCCCTTCTGTGTTCCTCTCGGTGACGGTGCGAAACGCCCCGTGATTAGGAACGCGGAACGCGCCCGATGACTGATTACCTCCAGCGTGGGGAAACAGCCTTCCGATATGTTGTCACTCTAGCATTGAAACGCAGCACTCTAGCATTGAAACGCAGCACTCTAGCATTGAAACGCAGCCTGGCTAGGAAAGGGGACAACAAAAGGGATGTACGCCCCCAAAACACACGACTCGTCGCGGCAAAGTCGCCGTGACTGAGGTTTTTTTTCCGACCGGTTCTGAAGGGCTCGTTTACACATAATCAAGCCCACAGCAGGTGCTGGTGGTGGAGGCACAGTGGGCTAATTCAGGTGCTTGAGGCAGCTGGCTGCAACTCTCAGGCCCTGGCGGAGAGTGTGTGTGTGTGTGTGTGTGTGTGTTGGTGGAGGGGGGGGAGGTTAGTCTGCACTAGCTGGGTTGGCTGGGAACAGCCTCGAGCCATCGACTCTCTCTCTCTGGCTCCACCATAACGACTGCTCTTTTGTTTCCGACCCTCCGAGGTAGGCTTTGACGAATCGCGCAGTTTGTCAATTGATCAGCTCATCAAAGGTTCGAGATAGCGAGCAAGCAGGGGGGAGAGAGAGCTCGTAAGCACGGGCGGCCACGCATATTGGCCCATCAACTCTTTATAGGTGAAGCGCCACACCGGTCCAGGGAGGTCGCGTAATGACGGGCTCCTATCCATGCGGCTGCTCTCTCCCTGCGGGGCCCTGCGAGTGAAGCCCCGAGGCCAAGCTGGAAGCCAGACAGAGAGGTTAGGTCTGAGTCCCCCTCTCTCTCTCTGCGCGTGTCCCGAATGGAGTCTCCTGTGTTCATGAAGAAGAGCCTTTGGCTGCGTCCTGAATATGCACTGCTGTACGCATACAGTTGTGACGCACGACTTGCACAGCGCTCAAGAAGGCAGACGGAGTCGTATACGTTCCTGTTCCGCTGCAACGAGGCTTGCTGGTCAGAGTAGTCCGAAAAGCATGTTGGCAAAATGCAGCCTGCTAGTAATAGGACTCACTGGTATTTGGGGTGTAATTGTATCCAAATATATCTATTTCCCTCCATCTCCATCCTCTTCATTCTTAATGATCTCCTTCTCTAGCCCTGCTCCTCAACTCCTCACCTCCTCCATGGATCCTTTCCTCCGCCTCCTCTCCTGTCGTTCAGTGCCCCCAGGGCAGGCGGGCCTCTTAGATCGTTTCACCCCGAAAGCTGTAGTGCCAGGCTGGCGTGTTAGTTAATGGTTCGAGGCGGCTTCTTTGACTGTGTCTTAACACTTACTGAAGTAGCTAGCCAGACTTTCTCCCCGCCTGCCTGGACAGTACGTGTCTCTGAAGCCTAACTGCTCTGAACCATGTGTGGGAGGCAGTGCACTGTAACAGAGGCTGCTGCTATTCCCCCCCCTCTCCACCTGTCATGTGTCTGGAGCAGGTGGGCACCCAACTAGCCGCACAAAAGCAGAAGACAAAGAAGAGGTGTTTAGCCCTTTTTTCTTCTCGTCTAAGCTCTGAAATCAAACTTACTGTGAGGAGCCCGGAGTGGTGGCTGACCTAAATAGCTCCTCTCCTCTTCTCTCTTCTCCTCTTTTCTCGTTTCTTGTCTTCTCTCCGTCTCTCGCTTGGTTTTTGTTTTGGCTGCTGCACTAAACCTTTTCTTCCTGGTAATGATGCAACTGGGAGATATCAGCTATTGATCAAACAAACTTTCTTTTTGTCTCGGCTCCCCCCCTCTCTCTCTCTCTCTCTCTCTCTCTCTCTCTCTCTCTCTCTCTCTCTCTCTCTCTCTCTCTCTCTCTCTGTCTCTGTCTCTGTCTCTGTCTCTGTCTCTGTCTCTGTCTCTGTCTCTCTCTCTCTCTCTCTCTCTCTCTCTCTCTCTCTCTCTCTCCGGTGTTCCTCCCCTGCCAGTGGCTCAGCGATGAACGTCGTGTACGGCGAGGAGGAGATGAAGCGCTTCCTGGAGGAGGCTACTCAGGTGTCGCAGGTGAGCTTTGGGGGCGAGGGGGGGCTGAACGACCCTCAGGTCTGAAAGCCCTCACCTCGATCTCTCTCCCCAACCCACTCCGCACGCCCCGAAGCGTGTTCAGAGTCACGCCGTTTTTACCCGAGGCCCGATGAACACGCGCGGCTCCTTCAGCCGAGACCTCGTGAGACGCGTGGCAGGAGACGCGGAGATAAAGGAAGAGGGAAAGCACACAGAACGCGGGAACACGAGCACATGTGCTTTGTATCTCTCGGGGGGGAGGGGCGGGGGGGGGGGGGGGCGGGGGGCGACAGCAGAGTAAACAAACAGGCTCTCTTGTCTGTTGCTAATGGTCTCCTCACCTGCGCCCGGGCCTCTGTAGCCCAGGGGTACGATCGATTTCTTCCCCCCCGTTTTCCCTTTCTTCTCTCTGTCTGTCTCTCTGTCTGTCTCTCTGTCTGTCTCTCTGTCTGTCTCTCTGTCTGTCTCTCTGTCTGTCTCTCTGTCTGTCTCTCTGTCTGTCTCTCTGCGTTTCCCTGTGTGGCTTGTGTGTTGCGGTCCACGCTGGGTTTCAGTGCAGCTCCTCTCAGCTGGCTGCTCAGGGCCCCTGGAGATGGACCCTCTCTGGATGCTGCAGCTCGCATTGGGCTCCACTCACTGAATCCTAAAGACCCAAACTCATGACAAGCCCATACGTATTATCAAGTCAGTGATACTTCAAAAATGTGTTTTACATTTCAACTTTTTTTTCCAGACTGGCCACAAAGACAGTAGAATGCTTTTGCAGATAATAGACCCTACAGTTTACCTATAACCTCCCACAACTGTGGTCACACATATCTACGCGAAAGTTAAGTCATACAAAAAAAAGAGACCTTTAACACACACACACACGTGGATATACCCAAAATGTACCCAAACACACACTTCTGCAGTTCTCGATGCTCAATAAGCTTGTACCTCTGGCTGGCATGACTTGGGGGCAGCGCTTGTTTTGTTTACACGTCCCGCCTACCATCTCCCTCTGGGTGGCACTGGTGCACCTGGCCCCACAACGTGCCTCGCGCCCCGAGCTGGGTGGGCACAGACAGCCTCGCCTGACGACCCCCCCCCCCACACACACACACACACATGCACACGCACACTCTGCCGCATGCACATCCGCCTACACTCACACTCAGCACTCAACAGCCTCCTTTCCCTTCACCGACTGCCATTCAAACAGCGCCTCTTAAAAGAGGAAATGGCCCACTGGTGTTTTTTCTTTTCGTGAAGGCGTGCTCACTCGTGTGTGTGTGTGTGTGTGTGTGTTTGAGAGACCTGGGTTGACCTTTGCTGAGAGCACATAGCATCAGACACCTGTCTGTCAGGGGCCAGCACAGACACAACACACACATCCAGAGCTTCTGTCTCCTTCTCCGGCCTCACATCCCCCCCCCCCCCCCCCCCCCCCCCCAGTGAGTGTGTGCGTGCCCTGATCTGTGCTCCGCTCCCCCCCTCCGCAGGAACACCCGGTGGTCATCACCAAGTTCATCCAAGGAGCCCGGGAGGTGGAGGTGGACGCCGTGGCCAGGCTGGGCAAGGTGAGGCCTCCTCCGCCCGCGGCACAGCCCTGCTGAGCTGAGTCAGCCTCGTCCCATCACACACGCGCTTCCACACCATGTCTTTCGGGCCTGGGATTCCGTATTGCGTTCACACTGTCGTGTCGCGTGGGCGTGTTAAAGCCTGGATCCGATCCGTCTGCTGGAGGGAGAGATGTACGGATGATCAGGGTGGAGAGAATGGCCTCCATCGCTTTGTGAAAGACATTACAGCAGTGGTCGCAAGATTGGCAGACAGGGATCCGGAGGAAGGGATTTTGTAAAAAAAAAAAATTATTGAAAGCCAGAGAACGCAAAATGTCAAAGTTTTTTCATGAAATCTTTTCGACTTGATTATATCTCCCTCAGATATGAAGTCATTCTCTTCCCAGGCATGTTTTGTCGGCCGCTGAATTTTTCAAAGGCAGCACCGGCATGTTTATCCCCAGAGTACTTTTGCAATTCATATGACCTTGGAGTTGTGCGTGCGTGTGTTTGTGCGTGTCTGTTCATGTACGCGTGTGTGTGTGTGTGTGCGCTCGTTTGGGCTGGGTTCCGTGAGTGGTTAGCAGTGAGTGCTGTCAGGATCCAGTGACCCGGGGCAGCCTCGGGGCCATGGTTTCCTACTGTAGAACTGCCGTGTCAGAGAAAGGTGATCCCGCCGTGTCAAATGGGCCGGCGTGCTGTCAACTGGCCGGCCAGTCTTCACTGGATGGGCAGTCTTCACTGGATGGCCAGTCTTCACTGGATGGGCAGTCTTCACTGGCCGGCCAGTCTTCACTGGATGGGCAGTCTTCACTGGATGGGCAGCCCAGAGACTTGCAGCGCACTCCTGAGACCGTCTGTTCATCTACCACATCCCTTTTTGCTCGCCTCGAGTGGAACCGCTGCCGTAAAACGACGGAATAATGTTCCGCGTACTACATTTAGTCATTTTTAGCAGACGCTCTTATCCAGAGCGACTAGGGAATGGCGTGTGATTTGCAGGAGCTCACTTGGTCAGTCGACCACTGTTGGCCTTCCCGGGGATTTGTGGTTCGGATACATAACAAGCGGGGCATGCAGATGATAAGAAACGGCAGAGGATTAGCATAGAGACCAACTTTGGTTTCCTTCAAGTTTCTATTCATTGTAGCGATATCACACTTCATCTCTCTCTATCTCTGTCTCTCTCTGTCTCTCTCTGTCTCTCTCTGTCTCTCTCTACCCAACCCCAATCTCCCTCTTTCCGTCCTCTCTTTCTCTTTATCTCCCACTTTACTGATCCACCCATTGATGGAATGCCAAACAGTCCTGGTTGTTCAAGGCAGGCCGTGGGAGCAGTCAGGGAGCCGTGTGCGTGCCCTCCCCCATATTAATGACAGGCTTCATCAGACGAGTGCTAATGAACGCCGCGGTTAGCGGCTGTTTAAATGTGCTAATGACACAGCGCCTTCATCGAAACACCACTCCTTTTCATCGGGGCGAGGGGGGGGGGGGAGGTGAGAGGCAGGGAGTTCATCTGTTATTACTGTCGGGAGAAGCACACCTCCCAGGAGCTGGGAAGAGATCAGGCTACAACCTGCTTCTGTTTGTGTGGGTGTTTTTGTTGTCGTTTTTTTTTTTTTTCTTTCTTTCACTACATGTTAGGATTCAAATTCAGAGCTGTGCCCCATGACGTCGCTACGTGCGTTAGCTAGGTCTTCTCCCATTGGTACGACAAGTGTTCGGAACACCAATATCGGTACCTCAGTGTACTTCAGACCTACTGTAGCCTAAGGCCTTAACCTGGCTGTTCTGCCCCGTGTGTCCAGGTGCTGGTCCATGCCATAACGGAACACGTGGAGGATGCTGGGGTCCACTCTGGAGACGCCACGCTCATGCTGCCCACCCAGTCCATCAGCCAGGGGGCGCTGGAGAAGGTCAGCCCCGGTCCTGATCCAGCCGGATCCATCACTGACCAAGACGCTGGTTTATTATCTTTAAGGACATGCCACCCATTCCGCCCGCGCCACGTAGATTAGTCTTGCCGCGCTCGGTGCCGGCAAGGTGTCGCGGTGAAGTTTTCTCGCCGTGATTGATATGGTGACATGAACAGCTTTCCTGAGGGTTTCAACTGGTATTCACAAGGTGTAGAGACAAACACTGAAGGCTTATACGTTACCGTGCTGTGATTCATCTGATCCACGGCCACTCTGCATACTCATAGACATGGATACGGAAGAAGAAAAAACATGCGTATCTTGTTTCTGTCTCTTTTTACTCGCAGGTCAAGGCCGCCACTCGGAAGATCGCCACGGCGTTTGAGATTTCAGGCCCGTTTAACACGCAGTTTCTGGTGAAAGGCAATGACGTCATGGTAGGAACCGCTTCCCAGAGCGTGACCGAAATAACGGATTAGACATTTTCACAGCCGGGTTTGTCGACAGATGCCGTTTCCCCTCTCGGGGGCCCGAGCTGTCGCGCGGTCCGAATGGTCGCGCGGCTCACAGAGGCCAAATGGGGTTTTTCCGCGACGCATTCTGTTTGCCGTTTGGTGTCTTAGCGCGTGGCTTAGTCGAAAGAAAAAAACGGCGAAAACACCGCCGCGTGACTCGTGTCCCCGTCTCTCCTCCCAGGTGATCGAGTGCAACCTGCGCGCCTCGCGCTCCTTCCCCTTCGTCTCCAAGACCATCGGGGTGGACTTCATCGACGTGGCCACCAAGGTGATGGTGGGCGAGCCCCTGGACGAGGCCTCGCTGCCCTCCCTGGAGAACCCCATCATCCCTGTCGACTTTGTGGGCATCAAGGTGAGTAGACCCCCTAATGTGGGAGAGAGAGCCATTGCTGAAAGTCCTACCATTGTCTGAGAGGAATTTCCTAAAACACCCTGAGTTCTTTAACACGATTAGCCTCCAAACAACCTGTAGGGGGCTTTTTTCTGCCCAACAACTGGGTTCGACGTGAGTCCACCTAGTAACCCAGGAACCTCACACTACGATAGGGCCCTGGAGCATCCAATGAGGAGTCAGGTAGTGTCCAAAGTACAGTGATGTCAGGTATGGCGGAACTGCTCCCATTGTCTCTCCACGTTGTTCCAGACTAAAGAGGGAAAAGTAAAGCCTGGAGCTAATTAATGCCCACCTCTTCGTTTGTCATTTCCGCCCATTGTAGTGACCTGGCACAGCCGTTTTAATGACCGCGTCCGTTCCGAACGGCCTATTGCTGGTATGCTCGGGGCACAGGTTGTAAGATGGCCGCCCACGCTCTAAATGTTCCAGATGTACAATATCATTAGACACAATACGACTGGCAACAGGTATTGAAAGTTGAACCTTCCATGGGAAATTATGGACGAGGGTAGCAATTAGGACCACACAGCTCCTTGCCGAGTGGGGTAAAGGCAGGCGAGAACGGCAGGCGGGTGTGTTCACAGTTTTGCTCGCTTTCAAGCAGCTCGTTTAGAATGTTTAGCACTGAGAGAGCCAGCTGCTTCAATGCACAGTGTTTTCTCCCAAAGTAATTTCCTATATAATTACAAAGGAGTAGTGGCACAATGGAGATGGTTGGGAGGCAGTGGAGCAGGTATAATCCCCTCCTCCCGCCTGGCTCCAGGTTTCCAATCTCCGGCCCGCCGTCAAGCAGAATATTAAACAGAGCGGTGAATCCTCTGGTGGGCCCCCGGATGAAAAGACTGGCTCGTTTACCGGCAGTCAATGATACTGACTCGACTCCCAGCCCTTAATGGAGGGGGCCGGGACTGGAAAGGGCGATCTGCTCACAGGGTGGGTACTCGACGCTGCCTCCGGAACTGCCGCCCGCCCTCCCTCCACTTCCCCCGCCGCCCCCTGTGGCTCGTATGATGGAGATTTGACTGTTTTGAAATAACGAGTTAGGCCTTCCCCCCCCCCCCCCCCCGTGGCGAAAACCCCTGCCTCAGCTGACTCTAGTTTGGCGCCGCATGTTCTCCTGGTGTCCTGGTGCTCTCCCAGCACATTGTATCTCCAACAAGCAAAACACTAAACGCTGGCTGTGTTAGCGTCTCCCATCTCCAAGGTAGCCTGGCAAAAAAAAACAAAAAAACTGGCATGAAAACCTTACGCTGCACCAATAAATGACACCCACAGACTCACAAACACGCGGGCGCGCAACCCAGACATACTCGTCTGGCCGCCACAAACAGTTCCCCTCCCTCGGCCTTCAGGCTAACACCGACCGCAGCCGCTTCAAAACTCCCTCTCTCCCTCCGCCCGGGGAGACCAGCAGAACGGGTTTCATCTGCCCCCCCCCCAGCCCCCCCCGGTCCTCCCTCGCCCCGGCTCCGAGAGAGTGTTTGAGAAGCAGCGAGTTTGCTTTCTCGACTAACAAGTCCCCGTTGTGTAATTTTTCACGGTTTCAGTTTTCAACTTGAACAACAACACCCGTAGAGGAAGGCCCGGGGAGGACGGGCTCGGGGTGCGCAAGCACGAGCGCAGCAGTACGGCTCTGGTGAGAGCCCCGGAGCTGGGGTCTGGGGCAGCAGCAGTACGGCTCTGGAGAGAGCCCAGGAGCTGGGGTCTGGGGCAGCAGCAGTACGGCTCTGGAGAGAGAGCCCAGGAGCTGGGGTCTGGGGGAGCAGCAGTACGGCTCTGGAGAGAGAGCCCAGGAGCTGGGGTCTGGGGGAGCAGCAGTACGGCTCTGGAGAGAGAGCCCAGGAGCTGGGGTCTGGGGGAGCAGCAGTACGGCTCTGGAGAGAGAGCCCAGGAGCTGGGGTCTGGGGCAGCAGCAGTACGGCTCTGGAGAGAGAGCCCAGGAGCTGGGGTCTGGGGGAGCAGCAGTACGGCTCTGGAGAGAGAGCCCCGGAGCTGGGGTCGGGGGGAGCAGCAGTACGGCTCTGGAGAGAGAGCCCAGGAGCTGGGGTCTGGGGGAGCAGCAGTACGGCTCTGGAGAGAGAGCCCCGGAGCTGGGGTCTGGCCGGGAGGAGCCCTAGACAGCCACCCCAGCCGTTACCTCGACAACTCCATTCTGCCAGCGAGGATTAGGAGGTGGTGGAGGGGGGGAGAGAGACGGTGGAAGGGGAGAGATAGGGACACGGAGCGCGTGCTGCATGTTATACAGGTGTCGCTGACGTCTCAGACTAAAGGCCGTTTTTTCTTTTGTTCTTCTCTTTTTTTTCTCTCTCTCTCTTTTTCGTGGGGATCCTCCTTCCTCCGAGCGGCTCAGCTGGAGCCCGGCGATAGGATTGTTTACGTTCGGGCTTGTTATTCCAATTTATCTGTGGCGTACGTACTGACCCCAGAGGGGAGCCTGGGGGGGGGGGGGTTACCATGACAACCACTGTCCTCTCCTGACGGGGATCCACGGGCCGTCGGGCGCCGCGGAGCGTCGGTGTGGACGCTCGTCCATCCGTCTGGCCGGCCCTCACACACACACACACACACGCCCTGCCAAGGGTGTATCCTCCTCCGATCTAGTTGGCCCTGTCACTCGTTCGAGGTCGAAGGATGGAACAGATTTCCCCCGGGATCCACCCCGTTCCTGTGCACGTTAGCGGGGGGGAGGGGGAGAGAGGGGAAGACGGAGAGCTGTAACCTATGTAAACAGCGTGACTTTCAGACGAAGCGCTAATAAGAAGATGAACGAGGGCCTGGTGGCGCGCGGCTGTTCCCTTTGTCTCCACATTAGCATGCAAACACCAGCGTTGCCCACGTTCACTGCTGATGAGATAGCCTGCTTCAAGGATGAGTCTTTTCTCTACTGTCTGGCTTGTGTGTGTGTGTGTTGCCATAAATGTCATCCACACAACAGTTGTACGCTGCCCAACTAAGACCTCCATTAAATCTAATACCATTTGAGTCTGCTTCTTTAGCAGAAGCTTAAAACGTTCCCACAGGATGAATCCAGCACGTTGTACACTGCGGGTCACGTGCAGACGATGCTGCTCTCTCGTTGTTTGAGCTCTGCCTCCGAAGGCCAGAACTCGATTTAAAAGGGACTCTTGTGATATTTCGAAAAATCTGCCAATCTGTTGAACCCCAAACATAACTGAATGTCCTCATTTAAAATGCAGGTCAATGGCTTTCCGTGGCATCCGCAGAATAGCTCGTGAGGAGGACCAGAGGAGAGAAATCTCCCGTCTTGCTTGGTTGTTTGGATTTGTTTTATTCTGTTCAGCATTAGCGAGGCCTTTATTTGTGATAGATGTTAAAGCTGCATAACGCTCTGACCTGTCTCTCCCCCCTCTCCCCCATATCCATCTCTCTCATCCCCTCCTTCCTTCACGCCCTCTCCCCCCTCCCCCCTCTGCCGCGTGAGTGCAGGCTAATGGGAGCTGTCGAGCTCTAATTGGGGAGATAAGAATGGCTTTCCACACTGGGCCAATCAGGGTGGCTCGCCACTCGGATACCTCTCTAACGCAATAAGGAGGGAGTGGGCGAGAACCTCCGCTCCCCCTCCTCCGCGGTGCCCTCCTGTCCTCTGCTCTCCCTCCCTCCACTCTGCCCTGTCATCGAGGGCACTGCCTCCCCCCTCCTCTCCCACCGCGGCGCCGCTGATAGCAGGCCGTCGACGCCTCGGAATAGTAAGCAGACCGATAAGACGTCGGCGGCTTCGCTGTGTTGCTACTTTCTTTCCCCTTTCTCGCCCCCTCACCCACCCACCCACCCACCCACCACATTAACCAAGACTAAAGAAAACGAGAGGATTCGCGTGGCCGCTCGGCCGATCCCCGTGCCGCGTTGGGGGCCGCGGTGATGTTCTCCGCCTGTAGGTGGCAGCCTCGTTCTGAAACGGCTCGCTCGAGGATCGATCCCCCGGGGCCTGGCATGTGTCGGCCTGTTGCTGTGAACTCTGCCTGCTATTTTGTCTCTCCCGAGGAGCCCATGAATGAGACCGTGAACGGGCCTTGATCTGTTTCCTCCGCCGCACGGTGGGTTTGGCCCGACGAAGGCGTCCGTCATCAGCCTTAACGTGTCTGCCCTGGTGGTGGCGGTGTGTCCTTCCCCCCTCACAGGCTCCCATGTTCTCCTGGCCCCGCCTGCATGATGCCGACCCAGTCCTGCGCTGTGAGATGGCCTCCACAGGAGAGGTATGCCCTTGATCAACACGTGCACACGCACACACACTAAAACAAGGTATTGCAGGCACACACGTTCAGAGAGACACAGGGACCGCACACGCGCGCACAGAAAAGGTTGGTGACATGTTTGGGGGTTCTGTGTCCGCAGGTGGCCTGTTTTGGACAAAACATCTATTCAGCCTTCCTGAAGGCTATGCTCTCCACAGGCTTCAAGCTGCCTCAGAAGGGCATTCTTATTGGGATCCAGGTAAGAGAAGGGAAGGAAGGCAGCGTCGGGTCTTTCTCGGGGGCGCCGTGCGTCGACGCCGCTGCCTGCCGCTGCCTGGCTGTGCGTGGGGGTGTCCAGGCAGGGGAAATGTTTCCCCTTTGGTCGTTTTGTGATTACGCCGCACGAACAAAAGAAAATGAAAAAAAAACTAACAAACCCGCCAGCGCTTGCATTTCAAAGACTTCTGATACTTTCACTGAGAAAACCGACAGTCCTCCCCGTCTAACCCCCCCCTCCGTCGCTCGGAAGTCCGCGCAGCAGCACGAATGTGGTTTGAATCCACAGGGACGAGCTCCTCTCGAGCCCAAGGCGAGCCCCTCTCCGACATGGAAGGCCGTTCGAGAGGTTGCGACGCCCCCCCCCCCCCTCCCCTCGCGTCTCAAAGTGCGCCGTGTGCACCGCCGCCGTGGTGAGCGGCCCCTGCCCCCGTGCGTGACGTGGTGCCGGCGGTGCGATGACTGGCAGGCCGCCCCCCGGGGGGGGCCCTGCGACCAGCCACAACACCGCCCTGGGGAGCCTCCGTACGGCTGCTGCGTCCACGGCACCCAGTGCAGTCCCATCGGGGGGAAGACATACATTGTCGCTGTGTGGCCGCCTTCGTTGCCATGTCCGTGTGTGTGTGTGTGCAGTGGAAGTGTGTGTGTGTGTGTTGGGGGGAGGTGGGGGTGTGGGGGTGGGGTGGACAACATTTCTATTTTCATTCCTTAGAAAGAGAAAAAGGTAGGCTCTGAAATGATCCCTTTCCAGTCCTCTGACACCCCCGTCTCTCTCTCTCTCTCTCTCTCTCTCTCTCTCTCTCTCTCTCTCTCTCTCTCTCTCTCTCTCTCTCTCTCTCTCTCTCTCTCTCTCTCTCTCTCTCTCTCTCTCTCTCTCTCTCTCTCTCTCTCTCTCTCTCTCTCTCTCTCTCTCTCTCTCTCTCTCTCTCTCTCTCTCTCTCTCTCTCTCTCTCTCTCTCTCTCTCTGCATGTTGTGTCCTTAGAGCAGCAGATAGAAGCTGACAGCGGTTATGTCTCATGATTGTGTGGAGCTACCACACGTCAACAGTCCTCAGCGCAGAGCCCTGTCCCATTATGAGTCCTTGGCTGCCAAGTCGTGTGTGTGTGTGTGTGTGGGGCGAGTGCTGCTAAGACATCTGGGAACCTGTCAATACTGTCATGTCCCATTCTGCCTCGTGTTCGTCTCAACTGTGGAAGACAATGGTGCCAAAATGGTCCCCCGAGGGCCACGCTCTCATTCTCTCTCTCTCGCTCTCCACGGATACAGAGAGGGAGATGAATGCACAGCGGGCGAGAGACGAAAGAGAAAGACAAACACCGGGCTGCTGGAGAGAGACCCGGTGCGGGGGGAGGGGGGTGGGGGGTTGCAGGGTGAGTAAGCAACGGAGAGAGAGAGAGAGAGAGAGAGAGGCTGGAGCGGAGAGAGGAAAAGTGGGCGCTCATCAAGTCAGCAGAAGATCGCTGAGTGGCTGTCTTTCTTTCTTTTGTTCTCAAACTTACTTTTCCCCCGCTGCTCGTGTGTGGGCGTGGAGATGCGCCGCACTCCAAAGGTCAGCGTCTGCGAAGGCAGCTGCGGTGTTCTCCTAATCTCCCTGCAGGTAGGGCTGGGGGGGCGTGAAATCTCCATTGGAAAACAAGGCTGTGTCTCTCCCAGTGGCAGCGGTGTAATGGCGGGCCTAACACGACCGGGAATCCGTCACGCGTCTAAAAGGCTTGATTGCTCCGCCGCGGTTTAAGTCGCTGTGACCGGGAAGCTGTGCTATTGATCAGGCCAGGGGGGGAGGCGGGATGAGGGGGGCAGGCCTATCAGTGCTCAGCTCTGAATTCCCAACCAAGGGCTGTTCCACCCTCCACCTGCCTCCCGCCGGCTGACCTCTGACCCTTTGCCCCTGTCTACCCTCTCCGGTTCTGTGTCTCTGTGTTTCCCCAGTATTCGTTCCGACCTAACTTCCTGGCCACGGCACACCAACTGAATGAAGAAGGCTTCAAGGTGGGTAATGAAGTTCTCGTCTCTCTCTCTCTCTCTCTCTCTCTCTGTTCTCCTGGGGGCGCCCGTGATTTCGAGCGACCGTATTTGCGACTGCGCCGCGAAAGACGCGGTCAGGCCCCAACGAGCGACTGTTTGAGAGCCCTGACCCCCTCTGCCCCTCTGTCTCTCCCCCCGCCAGCTGTATGCCACAGAGGCCACCTCCGCCTGGCTCGCTGCCAACGACGTCCCGGCCACCCCCGTGGGCTGGCCCAGCCAGGAGAGCGGCGACGCCAGCCTTCCCAGCATCATCAGGTGGGATACCGCAGAGACGAGAGCCAGGGCGGGGCGCGCTCACCACGCGCAGCACACGACTGGCTCGTCGGAAAACACGGAGACGCCGTGCGCGCTGCTTTTACAAACCCACAAACGCCCCTCCCCCTCGTGTGTTTTGCATGTGTGTGCAGGTTGATCAACGAGGGCCATATAGACCTGGTGGTGAACCTTCCCAACAACAACACCAAGTTCGTCCGGGACAACTTCCTGATCCGCAGGATGGCCGTGGACCACGGCGTCCCCCTGATCACCAACTACCAGGTCCGACTGGGGGGGACGGGGACGGGGGGGGACGGACCAAAAACATTGAGCCAAAGGGGCCACGGTTTCAGGGAACGGCTTCCAAGTCACGATCCTTTCCCTCCCCCCTCCCCTCCCCTCCCCTCAGGTGGTGAAGCTGTTTGCCGAGGCCATCAAGTACGCCAGTGACCTGGACACCAGCAGCCTGTTCCACTACCGCCAGAGAGAGCCTGCCCGCCAGCAGGCCAGCAGGGAGGCCACGCAGCAGGGCTAGGTCCACCCACCTGGGTCCCATGACCACACGCACTGTGGGAAGCCAGTTGAACCACTGTGGCCACAGGCTCTCCAGTGCAGTCAGCCATAGGGTCACATATCACCCTTAGGGTCCAAACATATGCTGTGTTCTTCTCAAAAGACCCGGAGTGTTCTCCAATGTTCTTATGGTCTCCGCTGCTCGTGTTCTGTGTGATGTTCCAGTGTGAAAGGAAGCAGCGACAACAACCGTCTACTCAGGATTCAACACTGACAATTAGATTAGGCATAAGGGGATGATGCTTCTAAAAACAGCCTTGATATTGCTAGATATCCGGGGGATGAAAATAGTGCTTCTGTTGCTGTGAAATGACATGAAAGCACTCCGAAGGGCAGTGGTGTTCTTTTCGGTACAACGTTGTTAAGCGCCTCTGTACAGTATGTGCTCTGCTTTGTGTTGGTAGCTTAGTGGTGGTGTTTAGTGAAATAGGTGGATTCCAGGAACTCGAGTTTGTTTGGATCACTATTGAAGCTTGTCTATCTACTGTGTATTGTGTCACGTTTGGTTGGGAGGCATCTGATCCAAGCTTGAGTTTTTTTTTCCCCAGAAACCTTTTGCAGTGATTTGAAGTTATTTCAGAGCCTGTTTTTAGACTGAAAGGTCAAGGATTGTAAATGCCGTTTCTGGGCATTTTTTAAACAGCCGTTTGGTTAGACAACTTAGAGGATGCGTATGTGTGGTTAAGTGTGTGTGTGGTGCTTTCTTCGCAACTGGACGAATGCTGGTTTCTCCTCCGAGTCCTAGTTTTGGAATCAAATCTGATATGCTTACAGTGGTCTGGCAGGATGTGGTTGAGTTCTTTTTAGATGTGTATCATTGTTCTCGTCTTTTAAACAATTATATTTTCGGCATAGAATTCCAATAAAGGTCTCAGTATTCATCGTTATTCAGTTGCTTTCTTGTCCATGTTGTTATTTGTTTGTTTATTTTGGTTTTCTCCCGGCCTCTGCTCTACAAAAGGAAGACCAATCCTTTGAGATATCAGCTTTGTAGTGTGTGTGTGTGTCTTCAGTATTACATTTACACATTACATTTAGTCATTTAGCAGACACTCTTATCCAGAGCAACTTACAGTAAGTACAAGGACATTTCCCCCCGAGGCAAGTAGGGTTAAGCGCCTTGCCTAAGGACACAGTGTCATTTTGCATTGCTGGGAATCAAACCGGCAACCTTCTGATGACTAGCCAGATTCCCTAACCGCTCAGCCATCTGAGTATTAAGGCAATGAATCAGCAGGTGGGTGTCGCCCCACATCCCCAGGCCTTACTGTCTGTCTCAGGGCGCGGTCAGGCAGAGCGTCTCAGGGCGCGGTCAGGCAGAGCGTCTCAGGGCGCGGTCAGGCAGAGCGTCTCAGGGCGCGGTCAGGCAGAGCGTCTGAACACTGACACGAGAGCGGAGGAGGTAGCACACTGCACCTACCGGAACCAGACAGACGGCTAGGAAGGGTCAGCCGCCCTCGGGGTTTCTCTGAAGCACCCGTCCACTCGCTGGGTCCTCCCCCTCCCCCTCCCCCCCCCCCCCCCGTGTTGTTTCCTGTTATCCTGTGTTGTCTTACCTGACGCAACTCAGACTCAATCCAGTCGGTCTAGCTCTTGTCTTCTCTAGTTCTTCTGTCCCGTCTAGCCCTCTCCTCCCTCCAGTCCTGTCAGGGCTAGCTCTTGCCAGTCCTTCTGCTGGATCCAGTCTTGCCCTCTCTTCACTCCAGTCCTCCTGTCCAGCTTTGTCCTGGATTCTCTCCGGAAATCTCTTGAAGTCTGTTGTTCACAGGTAGCTAGCTATACTGTAACTAGGCAACAGGATGAACAAGAAGTTTTGATGTCTGTCTAAAGATGGTATTGCTTGAAGGCTGACTACCTTCGGCACACATATCTGAATTGGTGGTATTGAAGTGCAGGGTCGTTAAGTTGAAAGCGGTTATCTTTAAAATAAGCTATGAAAATGTAGTCGTCTGCAGTTTTGTTCCTGAACTCCATATAAGAGTGTGGAAGAACAGTAATCAAATGCATCAATCAATCTCTGATTACCAACAAATACCCAAGTGTTTTTCCTCACAACTAAACCAGCCAAATTGTTGTATTTGTAAGCGTTTCTGTACAATGAACAGGTGATGAATTGCCCCGAGTAAGGTTTATCGCCACTTATGGGAGTGCAGTGCATCCTCTCTTGGAAGACAAAACTGAATACTAGTTTGACTGCAAGAATATCCTATGGCTTTCATCTCTAATCAGTTAGACATGTCGATGTCTGTTTTCACTGCATGGCCCGGGGCTTCTCCCAGACAGCTGGAGCCACACACTACAGGCGCCCCAAGGCATGGAAATGCATGGTAATACTGTGGGAAGGTTATGCTGATGTTTTCCCTCCGTTTGAGAGGGCAGGTTAAGAAATCTCTGGTTCGCTAAGACTGGAGTCTGTCCCCCTAAGCGCTCCGAATGAATTCAAGCTTGACTTCCATTTAGGGCACGATCCATTATTGAGCAGCCCCTACTTGGTTTGCTTTGTTTGATTGTGTTTGTACGACCAGTTGGCGGAGCGATAGATACGTTTCCCCGAAGAAACGATGCAGAAAGCACCGTGCAGCTCTGCAGTTTGTACCTGCATGTGAGAAGGTAGGTAGGTATCTCACTTCCCCGGGGATGGAGCAGTGCAAAGGGTCTGTGAGCTTCCACCACCCCCGGGGCAAGAGAGGGGAGAGGGGAGAGAGGGCAGTGTTACTCCTGGCACTATGGTCTGTGTGTCTCTGTGAACATCCTGACCTTACAGAGGCACTAGCATCGTTCCAGCTGGAGGAGTGGTCACTATGGCAATGCTGCTGCCTTGGTGATGAGACGTCCAAACGACAAAAAGCGAAGGAATTGAACACACACAAAAAACCACAATTGTTATTTACCAAAGAGGGTACAGTCTGTTAGATTACAGTTGATCAAAATTACCCCCCAAAAAAGGCATTCACTTTGATGCAAGTTGTCACTGGTGATGCAAGTCCCTTGTCAGACCTACAGGATCAAGGCCCACTCAGCAGACCAGAGGCTGGCAGCAGTCGTGCCCCCTCTGTCTGAGAAATGACAAGCAGCCTCATCCTAACGCCCTGCACATGCTCCGTTTACGTCCCGTCCCCCCCCACACACACACACACGTGCACACAGAAAACAAAAGAATCATCCCTGCCTAATTGCCATGTATTTACATGCTGAGCAAACATGAATATTTCATTGGCTTACTGGGGAGGTGTTGGAGAGGGAAGGTGGGGGGTTATTGTGTAGAAAGACATCCTGCTGGGCTCGGCGCAACGTTGACCCCCGCTCGCGTTCTCTCACACGATCGACAGCTCGCATCGTCTCTGAGCCGAGCGAGCGGATTCCCCGACTGGAGTAGCTAGCTACCCTGCTGCCCACCTGGACGACACAAAGCCACCCCTGCTGCCCTGCGGCGACACTGCGGCGGCTCCCCTGAGACGCGGACACCCTAATGGGACCGTGGGAGTTTTTATCATGGCTTTTCGTCCATGTCGGTGTGTGTGGGCGCATGTGATGAAACAGAGGCAGAGTGGGTTGGAGAGAGACCATTGGGGGAGGGTCGTTTTGACGGAGTGTAAGGTACAGCACATACGGCTTGCATTAGTGTTGTGAACGCGGGCGAGGATATTCTGACCTCTTAATCGGCAAGTTAGCGGCGCAACTCCTAATTACAACCTAGCACAGCGCTGCAGCATGAAAACCCCATCCCATGCAATGTTCCAAGCGGCTTTCGCCATTACTCCCTATGTAAGACTCGTTAGACTGTTAGTAAATACCTTTGCTGGCTGTGAGACGATTGCCATTAGCTTTAATGGTTTCTCTCAGAAATGATGATTACACAGCTTAATTGTTTCCCCAGCCATCCAGAGTTAGCATCAGTTACCTTTGCAGAAGGGGGGATTCGCCATATGTCTGTGTTCTGTGGCTGGTGCTTTACTGGCACCTGTTGTCTGACATGTTACAGCCCCCTCATTACACAGAACGAGCTGTAGTGTTCACTGAGTTCCACTGTACTGGGAGTGAGCATGACTGTGTAGGAGTATGAGACACACAGTAGAGCAAACTGGGCGACAGGTTTCTTTTCTTACTTCCTCAAAACTCCGGATTGGCTGAGGGTCCTGACCCATCGGCCCTCCGCCCTATAGAAAGGGCGCAGGTGAGATGAGGTATTTCGTCGGAGAAACAGCTGTGTTTTCCGTGCGCCTCTGAGCTGAGCCCCGCCTATCTGATCCATCCACACGCTTTTGTCTTGTTAATTACCTGGGCGTCTCATGAAAGCTTTCTCTGTGTGCTCAGCTTGGGGTCTCTAAATTGCAGTCTTTTGTGTGCATGTGCAGTTCCAATTAGGATGGGTTTTTTAGAGGATTTTTGAAGGTGCAATCACACATGAGGACCGTTTTTTAGTATTCAGGTGGCAGAAGAGAAAAGGAGAGTGAGTTGTGGAATACTTTATCTCGGGCTTGTGTGTGAATTCTTGCATTGAGGAGTGGATGCCACTGAGAATGGTCTAATCTGGTTAAACCTGCCCTTGAATGATCAACAACAATTCCAAGCATGTTATCAAAGTTGAGGGCTTAGTTGCAGCCTATTTCTTAACTGTTTAGAAGATGTAATGGCTGAGTTATTCCTTGAAAACAAACATGCTTATGAAAACCTTCAGTCCATTCGCCAATGTGAAAGGACACATTTTTATGGAACACACGAAGCACATTTGTGATCATAAAAAGAAAAGGCATGAGCTCACTGAAGAGACCGCTCTGACTCGGGCGTACCCGGGGGACGGCGATAAAAAATTCAGAATGGTGGTTACATAACGAGCAAAAGAAGTGTTTTCGTGCTCCTTTAATATGAATTCAGGCCGAGTAAATATTTCACCAGTTGGCACTGTTGTGTCTGATCAAGCTCTCACCTCAGTGACCCAGTTTGGAACCAGTGCCATTCCTTCTGTCCAGCCTCCCGGGAGGCTCCAGGGAAACTGCACATTCAGTAGGTTACGGGCTCAAACCCATTTTAAAAGTGTCCCCGAGAGATTTGTGGCAACCTCACCTCTATTTAAAGACTCCACCTCACACCGCTTGTGCGAGTGTGCTTAGCTTACTGCCAGCTGACTGCAACATTGCTGCAGTCATACCTCAACCATTTATTTGCCTTTGCCAGTGTTGGCGAGCCATTCTGAACATGTCTATTCATGACTTCCATTTAGACTATGTCAACAACATGAAAGAGCAGGTAGTTAACAAAAGTAAAAAAATATTAATAAAAAGCAAAATGCCAAGACAAATTACTGCTCGCTCTCTAACATTATGACTTCAAATTTTAACTGGATGGCAGCATTATGCAAAAAAAAAAGTGAAAATGTAGTGAGCTATCAGCTAGACTGCATACAGGGAGAGAGAGTGGAGGAGAGATCTCCACCATTTTCACCCGCGGGCAGATTGTCTCAGCCATTTTCAATTTAACACTCCCTGGCGATGAGGAACAATAACATTTATTACACCTCTCAGAGCCATGGCAACGGGGCTCCAGGTATGACAGGTCTGTGCGGGGTGGCGGGACTGCGTGCTGCCTGGAGGAGTAATGGCTGCTTGCATACAGGAATGGAAGTCATAATGGGATCTGAGCACTCATCGATTACCCTCGTTAAAATACAGATGATACTTACCATTCTCACTCGGCGCTCCCCTCCTTCTCCCCTCCCTGCTCAGAGGAAAGTTAAGGAGTCAGCAGGACTCCTCTACAGCCCCCCCACACACACACACACACACACCGTCTCCCAATCCCTATGCCTTCATGCCTCACCCTTCCTCTCCTCCTCCTCCAAACATCCATCCCCCGCGCACCCGACGATGACCAGCGCTGTCGTCACGGCCACGGCCCCCAGATCAATCACGGTCACGCCTGCGGGTCTTTCGCTGATGCAAATGCATTTCTATTATTGAGGAGGTGTCTGCACTCATTCAATTATGAGCAAACAGCCCGCCTCAGTTCCTCTGCCTCCCTGCTACACGGAGGGCAGGCGGGTGGGCAGAGGGATACA
The DNA here is from genome assembly GCF_054491055.1 of Hypomesus nipponensis. NCBI lineage: Eukaryota > Metazoa > Chordata > Actinopteri > Osmeriformes > Osmeridae > Hypomesus > Hypomesus nipponensis. The sequence goes on along the minus strand of NC_140383.1, from coordinate 9,547,210 downwards.
GAGGCAGAGCCGTCTCAAACTAACCTGTCCGCATTCAGGTGAACCAAGGCCGTTCGTTATTCTGTAAAGTGTATGCATATGCATTCATCACATACCAATCGACAGTTTGCTGGAACTAAACCGCAATAACTGTCGTCTTGATGTTAATAATTGCCTTCTGCCGCTTGTGCAATCGTTTGTGTTACTTTGTGGGTTTGCTGGCACTGCTAGCCATGGCAGTGGACGACACCATAATGAGGTGTAAAAGGTCAGGTGACGTGGTCTCATGAACAAAGGCCTCAGCTTTCCTCCACTTGATTCAGCCACGGGGACTTTCCCCTCCTTCTCTCCTCCCCCTTAGTCTGGCTGCAGGTGTAGCAGCTGATAGACTGTGTCAGCTAATTGACCAAAGAGCAGATAATCAATAGCTGTGCAACTACATTATCAAGACTATTGTTTCCTTGCATCGGGTGATTGCTTTGGTCCCCTGCCACACCCACACACACAAAAAACAAATGCTCACAGATAGTGACTTAATTGGTCATTTTTGTTGTGGTTTTCTTTTTTTCCCCTAACACTTTTTAGCAGTAACACATCTTTGTTTTGTTTTTTTCCAAGGGAAATTAGCATTGCACAGCTGTTGTTTTTCTAGAATAGTAAACTGATGACACAGTTTATTTCCTACTGTGTCTTCAGGAGTGTGGTAAAAAAAAAAAGAAGAAAATCATTGCAAAGTGAAGGTTGAATAAAATCAAGGCTTATTTTTCAACACCACCCGGAGAGGAACCATGCAACCCTGTTCCCTCGAGCTCTGAGACATCTAGCCTAAACCTCCTTGTGCGCGTGTACAAGTTCATGTTTACATACTGCAGGAGTTCAACAGTCTTTCAGAAACTTCAGCACCAGGCATATTGGCCTGACCTCGCCTTACACTTATCCTTCAAACAACAACAACAAAAAAGTATCCTTTTAGGTCGCCTTACAAAAAAAACGACTTACGAAAAAATCATGAAAGCCAACAAGCAGAGGAGGTGGGAGATTCTGTTTTCCTCCTCATTCAGTCTCCTTCTCAACCCCTGCTTCACATCAGCGCCATTGATTCCCGCTGCCGCCCAACATCCAACTCAGATTAGACTGGCTGAGCACAGTCTCCTAGGACCGGGAAGGGATCAGTGGGTAGAAGATGGTGTTTAGACCTCAGAGCAACGTGATGAGGGCTCCTTGGTGCCCCGGGAGGACCGCAGGATGGATGACTGTGCGGAGACCCGAGGGGACAGCCTCCCAGAGAGACTGGCCCCGGTGTGGCTGGTGAGGTAACGCAAAACGAGCAACAAAAAGGAGATAGAAAACTAGATTATTCGTCATGAATTCAATTATAAAGCTGTTTGGCGACGAGGGGTGGAGGAGAGAGGAGGATGAAAGCGTTTGAAAAAAAATGAAAGCTAACCCTAACGCCGAACATGAGAGGGGGCTTGGAAGGGAAAAGGGAGTCCACAGAGGAATGGTGCGGAGAGGAGATGAGGAGAGTGGGAGTAAAGGGCAGGAGAGAGAGTGAGGGAGTGAGCCGTCCACGTGGGCTGGAGGGTCCGATCGCAACCATCAAGGCACTCTGGAGACGACTTCTGTACACATACACACGACACAGTTGCGCTATCTTACAGAATCAACTGACCTTTTATGCATAGTGTGAAGAAAGCCTAACTTTGTTCCTTGGCCATCTCTTGCCCAGGTTTGATCTGCCTTGCAGTCTCATGTTTTTATCACTTATGATAAGGTGGAATATATCTTATTTCATAAAACATAGAATGGAGAATATCATCAATGTACTCTACTGTAAAGCCTTCATAAGCATAGAGGACTGTATATACGACGCCACAGAGATGATGTGAATTCCAGTTTACTCACCTTACGGTAGATGTCTTATTCAGAGTCTCAGGTGTATGTAGCAGAGGGATAATCAGAGGTGTCTTAAACAAGGACTGCTAGAAAGTTCTCTGTGTTGTTTATGGTTTTGGATATCCCTCTTGAAGCTGCTCAAGCACAGCTAAAGGTGGGCCCCAGCTCCATATTTATGAAATTGGCTCTGTGTGAAATTGGTTTTTGCCTAATGGATCCTTGCATGGGTGCACTCCTCGATACTTTGCATGCCAGTTTCCTCCCAGCCTGTGGGGCCACAGAGACAAGAAGAGTGAAGGAGGAGAACGGAGAAGAAAGGGACATGGGGTAGGGGAGGTATGTCTTGAAATAACTCTCAACAGGAAGTGACACACGCATTACGGATGCTGCCTAGAGTTGTGAAGTTGTTGATATTCAGCCAGGTTTCCTGTCACGATTTTTGCCAATTGTAGCTTATGGACAATAAACACTCCTTTTGGCTCAGTCTTCACAGAGACGTCTGTTACACCCTCGGAAAAGATGTCTGCTCCAGTGGACGCTGTTACGAGAGGACTGTCAGAGCGTAGACAGCCCCCAACACATCCTAACCTCCCTCCTCAGGCTGACAGCCAATCCCAGGGTTCGCTTGGACTGGGTGGGGAGCTCAGGGCAGTGTGACGACGAGCACTGTCCTGAACCAACCTGAGAGCAGAGGGATGAAGAAGAGAGAGAGAGAGGCTTCGCCGGACGGACGAGTGCGTGACTCGAATGCCCTGCTACATTAAGCAATAATTGAAAGCACCCCGCGTTTATGAAGAGGGGTTATTTCTCTGTCCTACCAGGGAGGTGCAATGAACACATCTCCCCTCCTCTTTCACAGATGGTTAACTCAGGTGGACTAGGTAGAGGTGAATGTGTTGCTGGCTGACTGGCTAAATGTTACTGTGTCTCTCAGGGTTTTCAGTGAGACGCTGGCTTTGGTGATTTGCGTACGGTCCATACAAGGAGAACAACCTTCAACATTTTATACAGAACCCCAATTAACGAAATCGAGTGTGCCACAGGCAAAGCTACATGCTGGGGGATTGTTGAGGGGGTGGGTATTCTCAAGGCTGGTAGCGCACGTCCCTCTTTGATGCCGACGTCCAATCAGATCGCGTGGTCAGCGTCCTTTCATTTGTCCTTTTGAAGATGGTATAATGGCTCCCCCAGCAATCAGGGCCTTGAGGGCCCTCCAGCTAAGCTGCAATTGGGAATAAGATGAGATATTACCCTCCAGATCACAGGTCTGTCAGCACAGGCTTGGACACTGTGTCTGCCGACTGAGGCAGACGGACCATGCCGAGTCCGAGTCTGCACTGTTTGCTCTACTTAAGGCTCCATGTGAAGTATGCTGGGATAGGCTGGAAGCTGTTGTGAAGCACTTGGTCATGGGATGGCACAATAACAACAGGAAGAAAACGACATTTGCAACGGGATCCTTTTTGTCTGTGTGACGATGCAAAAGTCCATATGGCGAAGAACAATTGTTTTGGACGCATACACGTTCAAATGTCTTGCCGGGAGCAACCCCTTCCGAGGGTTTAGACCCTGAGGCTTACCTATTTCTCTTAACAGTTTAAAACAGGCAGACATCTTCTTATACATGCACACAGGGAGAGGGCCAAGGTTTTTTGGAAGCGGGTGATGGAAGACGGGAGAAAGAGGCCGTCAGGCAGCCCTCTCTGTCTCCTCTCATCCATCCTTCTCTGGCTGACAGCAGTCGGCAGAGCAGAACACCGCCTCTTGCCTGCCTGCCTGTTTCCCTGCTTGCCCGCTTGCCTGTTTGCTGGCCTGCCAGACTGTTGGCCTGCCGTTCGGTCTGCCAGGTAATTCATATTCCAAAGCTGCGTCCCTCCGCTAAGAGATAAAGAGAGAGAGTGGTGCATGAGCAGTGAAGAAGGACGGAACTGTTGGATGACACAGGGGTTGATAGAAAGCTGAATTGATGTGAAATTAGAAAATGTCAATAGTTTTTTTTTCTTTGCACAAGGATCCTAGGGTAATTCTGCTGTTGTTTACTGTAAACTAATTTGGACCAAAACTCTTCCTTTTCCCCTTGCAGCTTGGATCTGGTTTGTTCCGTTGCACCCATACTTAACTATTCAGTAGTGTTGAAAGCATCTTGGATTCAACTGAATGGAACCCGATTGATTTTCAGTGATTTTGGAGTGACATGTATTAGACATATGGAGTGATTCCATTCAGTTGAATGCAAGATGCTTTCAACACTACTATATATACTACTAATATATTCATATATATATATATATATATATATATATATATATATATATATATATACATATATATACATGAATAAAATCAATCATATGAATAGGCCCTTTGTTTTGTAGCTTTTCATCTTCATGTACAGTATCTTACCCACAGGCTATCAAAGATGCAAGTGATAAGTTTTTCTTTCTTGTTTCTCTTTCTCTCTCTCTCTCTCTCTCTCTCTCTCTCTCTCTCTCTCTCTCTCTCTCTCTCTCTCTTTTTGAGATTCAGGACACATCCCAAGGTAAATTCCGCCGCCGGATCAGGACAGATTGCAGGCCTGTGTTGCGTAGCGTAACCAATAGACGGATTGGATTGAGAATAATTCTCTCTAATGACGAGGCCGGCTCAAGGCTGTTAGCCGTAATGAGAACACGCTACGTGCCCCAGAGGATCCGGCCCGACGCCTCCCGCTCTGCCTCCTGATGCCCAGGCTGGCTGGAGCTGTGCTGGGAAGGAAACTCACCTCTGCACCCTTACTGGCCTGGAGGAGCCTGCAAACACCTCTCACCTTCACAGGAGCTCCCCAACCCCTCTCGTCTTCCACCTAGACAGAGGGCCAGAAACGAAAAAGCTTTTCACATGAGATAAAGACGCCTGAAAGCCCACCGCCCTATCGTGTTTTACAGTACACATTTCACAACTTGCTATGAATATTCAGCCTGACTATATTCTTGTGGGTGTGTTGGTTTTTTAGGGGAGCTTGTATAGTTCCAGACACCTTAGGCGGTGCCAGCTTGTACCACGCATCTCCAGGCGGGGTGTCACGTGGAGGTGGCAGATTGGCATGGCCGAGGTCTGGTGCCTGGTGGTTATTCCTGGCAGAGGCGCATGTGCGCCACAGACACCTGCGGTGCTCACATGCCACACGCGTGTTGCCAGGAAGGCACTTCCGCACCCCCTGCCGCACGTAGTGAGCGTGAACGCAGCCTAGCGTGCCTCCGGCTCACTCAATACGCCCACGCACACACCTGCAACTTTGCAGACACACACGCGCGCGCACGCGTACTTAAACACAAAATCTCTCGATCGTGTGACAGGAGGTAGGCCTCCACGCTTTATCTAAATATAGGGCCTGCGAGCCTTAGTGTGTCAGGCCAGAAACAAAGCCATCCAAGGCCCCCCTAATCTTCACTGATGAGATTCCTTCATTCATCTTCAGCCACTGTATGAGTTGCTGAACAGTATTCACGATCGTAGTACCACTTCAGATGCTGGGCCTTGTGACGGTGGCTCAAGGACTCTGCCACGCTTTGGCTATTTCCCTCAACACTCAGTAAGATTGAATGGTCCGGCTCCACGTCACCATTGTGGTTTCCACCTTCTTGCCGGGCTTAAAAACCTGTAAGTATTGAGTATTCAGTATGAACTTTGTAGGTACTTATGTATACAGTATAGTATTCAAGTGTGATTCATCCCCATGAAACATCTCGGAAGATAGACAAGTTAAACGTTTACAGGACTGTTTTGCCGTCTTTTATGCAGACTGTATGTGATGGTTGAAGTCCAGCAGGGGGAGCTATTGCAGTCTGACTGGTCCTGCAATCTATTTAAAAGCTGTGGGACAATAGCCAGCCTTTACACAGATGAACACTACAAAAGAAAGCATGTTAGAGCAGGAGTCTGCAAAAATGATATTCTGAAAATTAAAGTTTTTTTGTTTACATTTATGATAAACTGCTGCTCAAACCACCATCATATAATACAAACCAGCATCAAGGGTATGTCCTTTTCATTTTGGAAGTCGGTATAAATTCATAGCCAGCTAATGGAGATGTTTCTCATAAGCAGAGTTCTGGTAGCATGGCTTCAACCAGCTATCCAATCAGTGGACAGAGCTCTACTCTTTGAACTGCCTCTCAAACTGGCATAACTGAAGGTCTGGATTTGTCTGACTAGCTTCCAGCAATGAGGCCTGGCCTTTGAAATGCCACATGGATTTCAGTCCCATGTTTCAGATACAGTAGAACACAGAACTGTTTTACCTAAACAAGTGTGGTCTATAGATCTTTTCTATGCATGCTCATTATTATCAGGAGTAATATAAATGAATATTCATATAATTTATGTGTATAGGCAATACCAACTAGCTTTGATATTTCACACAGAACAGGGGGAATGGGTATGGATGGTAAAAAGAAAGATTGTACTTGTGCATGCACAGACGCACACACACACACACACACACACACACACACACACTTTAAATCAGAACAGGCTCAACAGTGACCTGTTGAATGTAAAAAGAAGGCGAGGGTGCATGGTCGTTATCGGACTGACACACCTTGTCACCCTTTCCAAAACACATTGGTTCTAGTCCCAATCCATTACCACGCTGGCAACAGATGGCATCCTGTCCTACGTGTCAATTACATGGACATGACCCCTCATAATAAGCTGCCAAATGAGGTGTTGATGGTAAAACATCCCCTTCTCTAAGTCCTCCAGTTTCTGCTCAGGCAGCTATGCGATACCTTCAACCAACTTTGTTCAAATTGACTATTTATTTTGGAAGGGAGACATCGTATTCATTGATCGACTCCTCTGGCAGGCAGGAAACGGATATTCTCCAGCAGCCAGTCGGAGTCTCGCACAACGTGTAGTGCTGTTTCACCAGTCAGTCGTTGTGTCAACACTGATGATAGAATTAGTGCGCAATTATGAGCACTGCACAGTACCTGTCTACCTGCGGTGACAGTGATAGATCTGAAAAGACTCTTGTTACAAGAGGAGTAAGCCCTGCTGCGGTCTAGTCATTAACCAATAAATGCTTTTCCCTCAGACTAGATGGGCTCTTAATTGGGACCACACAGACACCTGCCCAACCTGCAGACTCGACTCATTAAGAGCCATCTCGGTCACATGCACATTTGAATCAGGGCAGTTCGACTGACTGCCTTTACTCGTTTCTGTCCGAGAAATTAAGAATGTGATCTTTTATAGTTTCAAAGCAGCACACAGTGACATCTCTCTCAGGGAACACGCCTCCATACAATGCTTAGAAAAGCGTGTTCCAGTAAAGGATCCTTTTCTGAAGAGGATGAATAGTATTGTATATTGCATCGTAGAATACCCTGACCTGGAGATTAGACCTTAAATGAAAATTGAGTGAGTTTACGACAAATATTCCATTACAATTAATCGATTCTGGTGACCTTTTACACTAACAATGTGAATTGAAATAACATCAAATGTATGAAACCGTCTTGAGTTCAACTGAATTCTTGAAGCTTGACTAACAATTTGCTCATGCTGTTTTGGTTGAATTGCATACAAATGTGTTAAAAACAACGCACATCTCAAGGTCAAAAGGTAATATTGAAAATACCAAGCTTATTACCGAGTGGTAACCAATTAAATTCCTTTGACATTTAACCAATTGGTGTCAGACTTGAAAAGTTTTCTGTCGGCAGTCACACTCTCTGTCAACACAACAGGGAGAATTGTTGTGAGTTTCACTCCTGAGTCTCCATGACGATCATGTCTCATCTGAAATCTGATCAGGTCTTTGTTACTTTTTGACAGCGTGTTGAGAGGCTGACAACTTACTCTGTTGCCAAGAGTGATGCATAAAAACCCCGAATATGTTAATAATATAGATGTATCTTCTTTTACCGGGGCAGGAGTGAATTCAAAGAAAAAGGACCCTGTTTGGGGCGAAGGACAATAGCAAAGTGAGTACAGCCTTGAGCCAAATTCATTCAATGAGAGAATATAGAACGGAATTCCCTTGTGAGTGAGACACAAAATCCAGTGTCCGATCAGACAAGCAGACATACATCTGGAGTTTGTCTAAAGCTTCCTTGATGTAATTAGATGTAAGCCGATAACTGTATAAAATATTCCCCAAACACTTGACTGTACTGATCTGTTAAAAGATTCTGACAGTGGTATTTGAGGTAAACTTCTGGGGTAAATTATCTTCCGGTGGCTGTGTCGGATTAAAGTGGTGAGTGGGAAGTTACCGTGCTCCAGGTGTTGGAGTGGTGTGACCATGTAGGAGACTGCAGCAAGAAGGTTTCAGCTCCCACTGCCGTGTTCTTACATGACAAGAGAGCTAATGAGCGCTTGTCAATCCACACCTTCTAAATACAAGTGTGGGCCAAGCAGGAGCTATCGGTTCTCTTTACCTCAGAACCCCCTTCCCCTCCTTCCCTGTTCTGCTTAAGTGTTTGTTTCTGTTAATTGCTTGTTTACCAGCCACTCTGTCAGCAGTTGTCATAGCTGTTGCCTGCCTCTCAGATGTCCCTCAACATTAGAAGAGGGAAAAGGAAGAGAGAGAGCGATGGAAGAAATTGCAAGAACCGCGACGTCCGAGCTGTCACTCTCCAATCGGCGGAAGGCGCCGACGCAAGGAGCGCCGGCACCTCCGGCGTGTCCCCCGTCTTGCGTGAGAGGCCCTCTAGCTGCGCACGGCCATCACATGAGACATGAAGAAGAGATTATTAGCACCGTCTCCAATTACCAGCGCTCCAGCTCTCCTGAGGAGTTCCCGACCAGACACACATGGCCAGGAGATGGAATGATGGGGCGGAGGAGAAAGGCGAGCAAAAACAACCTCATCTCTATTTGAATTGAACCCCTTATTCATTTTTAATGATGTTAGATATGCACACGGCTTTGAAGAAATGAGAGGCATTTTTCAGTGATTTTCCAACCGGGGTAATGCGGGAGCGTGATTAGGGGTTACAGAAGAGGGCTGCTCTTTCTCTCTCCTCTGTCCTCTCACTGGAGACCCCGCTTTGATCCAGTAACCGCTCCGCAAACTTTAGTTTAACACAGAGGAAACCCTGAATGACACAACTAAAGAGAATGAGAACAAGAAACAGGTTTGAAAGATGGAAGACCAGTGCTTTTGTCTATGTTGTTGTGTTCTGAACCTGCAAGGCCCATTATGCCGTTTACCATTCAAGGCCTAACTATGTGTTTGAAGCAAACGGTATTCTGCTGAAGCACATAACTAACTTAGACAGGGCAATCAATCACAACAGGTCAAACATCTTGAAATAGATCTTCTAAAAGACCAGAATGTGAGAATAGACAACAATCGATACAAGTAATAGTGTACAGTAAACAAAATATGACAAACTAAACCTCTTAACATGGAATCATAGTTTCTTACTCTTAGCAAAAACCAAGAAGTATGTCATTAAACATGCATTCTGTTGTCAGACAATGGTATTCAGGGCCTCATCAAGCTGTGTGGTCCCAAATGCCAAAAGCAACTCAAAGATCCTCCACAGAGAAGTCAGTCAAGCCATGTTGCGGGCCTTATCTTGTGGCCTCCCTGGTGCCTAGGAGATTTCTGAACTCATTTCTAAGCACATTCCAGAACCCCCAGCCTTAACATCAAAGAATCTCAAGTTTGTTGACAATTTTTCATTGTGAGGTATGTAAAACTCATTAAGCAGCTTGACACCGGGATATAGATCTCAGAGATGAATGTGTATAGGTAAAGATGTTGAGTGCAAGAGGAAGTTCACCTCTTATTGGATACCATCATTTATCGGAGAAAGGTGGTAAAGGGATGCATAATCCGTATTTTTTTCTGTGGTGATGCAAGCTACTTTATGAAGTTCATGGAGTTTGTTCCTTTTTGAGTAAGAGGAATTAATTTAAAAAGACAACAACTTCAGAAAAATGCCAGGACACTTTGTGCTGGCTAAGAAGCCGAGAATACTTTTCAGTTGGCCGCTTCTGAAGAGTTTTCTAATTAGCTCCCATTCGTAGGGTAGTACTGCCTACTGACGTGAAGTTTTTCTAAACACTTCCTGTCCTTTTGCAATGTTCAAAGCCGACCCGCTCCTTCCTCTCAGCGCTGCTCTGACAGTAAATGTATGGAAGCTTTTAGATTAAGACTTTCAGCTCTCTTTTTGGTGCACATTGTTTCACCTACAGCTCTGCGGGCCGTACAGACACTCTGCATTCATATGCTTTGAAAGCTCTTTTGCAGAGCAGCCAAATAACGATTAGCGAGGACAATTAGGGAGGGAAGGCCTTGCCAAATCAGGGAGGTAAACAAAGAGACCATTAGAGTGAGGAGGACACCCCAGCCCTCTGGGACCTGCTGCTGGGGAAAACCGACACCAGAATGAGACTTCAGGGCAGATTCTCATGGGGCCTGGCTGAAGTAAACAAGTAAAAATAGCCAAAATCAAACAAGCTAAACAAACGTGGTCATTGATATCAAGTTTCTGCCACAATGTCTTGTTTGTGTGCTTTAGCTATGTGCCTTGGCACCTGTAACTCGTTCTGAGTTTTCTGACTGTTGTGATTTGTTTGACTTCTTCCGCTGCCTCTCACACAGTCAAGACTTTCTTCTCCAGTTGTTTCTTTTCAGGGAGCTTAGATCTAACAGAATTGTCCTCATGTATTCCATCCTGTGCATGACCTCATCCAGGTCTCTTCAACACGCCGCAATGACATCACTTCTAACCTTCCCAGAACCCTCTCTTGTTCCGTTGGACACCCTAAACTCCTCGCCAGATAGGCTGAGCCCCAGAAGTGCATGTCACAGCCATGCATTATTAATGTGGAAGAGGATTTCATAGACTCAGTTTGAGTCGATGACACAACTCCACCTGCGGTGAACAGTTGTTTAATGGGCCGGCCTGGTGTTTTCCTGTCCAGGAGCCGAAGCGACCAGGGAGAGGCACACAGTTAAGAACTGAACAAGAAGATTCAGTCAGGCATGGGAGCCCCTGAGAGAGAGGAAAAACAAAGACAGAGAAACAGGAAGTATGAGTTGAGGCGAAGCAACGACAGTGTGCTCCTCCTGTGAGCTCATTCCTCCCTCAGAGTGAAGACACCGTAAGTAGGTGATGACAGAGCTGCCCTGTTCCCACATCTGCATTCCACGAGCACATGCATACGCCCACACACACACACAGGTGTACGAGCGCGTGCATATGCACGCACACTCACACAGGCATTGGTTCCGATTGCATACACAAGCACATGCATGTCCACAAACGGCCCTCCCACACGCTCATACACATTGCCCATCATAGCGTTAGAGACACAGCGCCAATCTAACTTGCGCTGAAAACCTTTTAGGATAAGTCACATGGGTGTAATCGATGGTTAAATAAGCCTCTCATGCATAGTGATTAGCAACGTGGCCTTTTTAAATGGCTTTGAAGGCTGACTCTGGGTCAGTGGTGACCAGGCCCTGAAGCCTGGTCACCATGATGGCCTGACTGAGACCGCCTTACGTCCCGTTCCCCTTGAATCATAATCAGCTCACACCCAGACTGTTTTAGACATGCAAATGTCTAATGACGTCACAAAACAACATTCAAATCCAAATAGAAGTTGCCGGAGGACTTTTCAGAGACAGCTTGTCCATGGATGTTACATTTCATGTTGTCATTTAGCAGACGCTCCTATCCAGAGCGACTCACAGTAAGTACAGGGACATTCTCCCCGAGGCAAGTAGGGTGAAGTGCCTTGCCCAAGGACACAACACCATGTGCACAGGCCGGAAATCGAACTGGCAACCTTCAGATTACTAGCCCGATGCTCTACCCGCTCAGCCACCTGACTCCCATGTTGGTGTCATCTCCGGTGGTTACCGTGTCTCCTGAGTGTGCCTGCTTATCAACACAGATGTCTTGAGGGAACAGATTCCCCTACAGGCTGGTCCTACAACTCTCACCTCTCCTGCTGTGTATGTTCTGAAGTCTGGCCTCAATACAGCTGTGTCATACGTTTTCAAAGAAGGCTGCCCAAATGAATAACCATCTCCAAAAGCTTGGAATCCTAATAGAATCCAAACGAACAACGCCTAATAAATTGGATTGGTGGTATGTGATATATTAAGAGTTGGTCTAATCCTAACACAGGCTGCCCAGATGTAAAGTGAGTTGTTGGCGTCAAGCTAATGATATTTGGCAAATCCTCTTACTCAAACTATTTTGTGAGGGTTCAGCGAGTGACTACTTTGCTGGAACTAATACGAAGGGAACATTGGGGGCCTAAATGCCAACTAGAAAATGGAGAGAGCACACCTTGAATATAGACTTAATGTGGAAGGGACAGGAGGGGACAGGAGATTGCCTTGGTATTCAGACTAGGATCCCGAAAAGGCGATAGTTTGAATTCTAAACCTGGAATAATTTGAGGTCAGATGTTTTGGGATGGGTGAAGCATAAAACTGGTTCTGTCTTGTATGTGCAGTGGGCCATTGTGAAGGACCTGCATTTCTGAACCCCCAAACTTTGTTTCTCTGACTTTGCTGTTCTAAAGTGGTATATGTTACCCATTCTGTCCAAACCATATCAAAGTTAGATAACGGATTGATGGCTATTGTAGCAAAGTTATTGGGTATTGTAGATTGTATACTAACAGATATCTTAGATTTACTGGGGAGTGAGTGGGAGTTTGAACTAGTGCAATCTGCCAATGATCTTGTCAGTCAACACAGACTCACATGTTGCATACAGTACATACCTTTCAGCTCTTGTGATCTGAATAAATATGTTGGGTGTGAACTTTGAAATAATAATAATGTAGAATATTTTGAATAACTATGGATTAAAAAAATAAACCCCTTGTTAACCCAACCAGAAAAAAATATGTAGTGGTAAGAAATTGACATAAAATATTGGTTATTCGATAACAATATAAATCTGAACAGGACATAGGCCCAGGTGATTTCCCTGACAAAACCTGCCGTAATAGTATTGAAGTGCCATGTCATTCATTGAAAGTTATTTCAATAAGCAGTTTATTCTTAAATAGGCCTATTTGTTGCTACTGTACAGTACTTTACAATAAATTCAGCTCACGAAACACATCGATCACGTTGATCTACAAGTTGACCCTCAGCAGCCAAGACAGACTAGCAAACACCTCATATTAATCTCATTGGTATAAAGAAAGGACAGGGGGGGAAAAAATCACATTCTTTTCATCTGATGTCGGCACTCGCTCGGCAGGTTTGTCAAGTAAGCCACGGGGGTCGTGTGCTTACTGAATGAAATGTGAATAAATAATGCGTGGAAGAAGAAAAAAGAACGAAAAAAGAAAAGCGTTGATTGCCTGCCGTGATTCATATTCACGCTGCGGAGCCATGCGTCACTCTGAGACAAGTGATCTTAAACAGATTTCCCTCTGCTCCCCCCCGCCCCCCCCCCCCTCCCCCCATCAGCTTATTTTCGGTGTCATGTATCAAAGCCCGCTGTAAATATGAACCCCCCTGGCCGCGTACGGTTGAGCGATACCAGGGTGCGGCGGCGGACCCCGGCGCGGGTTGTGGCGGTGCATCACCGGGAGCAGGCGTCATACATCAGGGGGACATGGCCCGTCAGAGCGTGAATAGGTTTTGTCGTGAATGAATAACAACTGCAAATGTGGCGTTGAGGAAGAGAAAGCCCTGCCCAGCTAAAGCCTTTTCATCTCCTCTGATCCATGCTCAGGGGCAGAGAGAAGATAAACAGAGTGGGGAGGACAGAGACAGACCTTCGTGCAGCCGCTGTCTCCAGGCACTGACGAGGAGACCGACCTCGGAGAAAGGAAGAAAGGGAGTGTGTCAGGCTGTCAAGTGTGTCCAAAAAGTGTGTTTGTTTGTGTGTGACTGCATGAGCGTGTCTGGAGCCTATTTCACGGAAGCGTAGTGAAGTCCTCCCCTCCACCAGGATTGCTGTTGTCTATTTAAATCATTCCCCTTTAGGAGAGAGGATCACAAAACAACAGCCCGGCATTGCCAACCAGGGTGTTACAGCCTGCAGTCTACTACTTACATGTTCTAGTAGTGTCAACACCATTGGCACTGGACCTGTATCAGTCTTTTGTTTTTATCATTGCAGTGTGGTATTGATTTCTCCCTGTAGCTTACAAATCAGAAGTCCGACTTTACAATTGATCTTCCTGTGTGGCTTGAGTCTCATCTCAGCTTGTTCTGAGCTTGTTCTTGCGTTGGAAACTCCAGGCTCTGAAGAGGCCCTTGGAGTAGAGTTGGTAGGAGAGACCCCCTGGTGGTGGATTCAACCATACTGTGAAGAGGTGGTGAGGCAGGCAGAGTGAAGGGAGGGGACAGTCTCCTGCCCACATGGTGTGTACTTTGCCTCACTCTCCCAGAATGCCTCCTGCTGCTTTCCCATCTGCCCTGGCACCTCATCTAGTGGCAGCTGGCATCCTAAAGCACCCCCGCCACCTCAAATGGCAACAATGGACTCAAGGCCTGAGCTGCAGCCAACCATAAGCATTATCACACTCGAACACTCTTGGTTCAGCCTCGACCTTATGACCTCTGGAGTTGTTTCCTAAGACACAGACCCCTGACGGTGCACCCCTCATCCCCCATCCCTTCCACTGTCTTCATCTCTTGCACTCTCAGACACACACACACACACACACACACTCACACACACACACACACACACACACACACTGACAACTGTCCTCTTTATCCTTAGCTGTAACCTCTGGTGATTTATGTATTTACAGGGACGGTTAACAATGAAAAACACTTATTAGGTGTCATGCTATTTATTGTACATGATCAAGGTTAAGGGAGGTATATTTTAACATGTGCAGCAGAATAACTGCAGTCCCCAAGTCCCAACAGGCCAACTGGTTCCTTCTGACTAGCTGTGTAATCGATCATGAAATATGCTGACTGGACTACGTTCACTATGTACTGTACAGGGACAGGGGAGAGAAGCACCCATGTATAAGGAATATTGACTGTCTTGCCGTAATCGTTGTGTGTGCGCAGTGAGATGTGTGTGTGTATGTGTATGGGTGTATGACAGCATGTAAACAATAAGATGTGTGTAGAATCAAAATGGTTTCCTTTTTATGTGAATCATTGTGACATGTCGTTGACCTGACTAGCTAGTTTCTTTAACTCTACACACACACACCACACATGCACACACACACACACACACACACACAACCCTAACCCCTCCCCCACACACACACACTCATACAAACTTACATACATCCACACACATACCCCTACACACACACACAAACACACCTACACACACACACACACACACACAGGCAAACACACACTCACAGTTGTATACCACCCCTTTCCCCAACACACAAAATCCCAACTATTCCATGGCGGATGAGGTCTGTAATACCAAAGCTCATGTCTCCCTATAGACCGACTTAGTCTTTTATCTCCCAGGACTGTTTACTGCCAGTAATTAGTCCATTAATCACGCTAATGGGAACAGCCCTCAGCTAAATAACTTCTCCTTTCCCTCCACACTCTTCTACAAGCCCTCGCTGAGCCCCAGGTGTGGGAGGGACTGCCTGGCAGGGGGCCAAAGGGCGGGACACCCCCATCTGTAAAGTTCTTTATCGGAGGTCCATTTTGTACACGGCACACTCCACGACTGATTGAAATTCAATATTGTATATTAAAGGAACGGCATGACGTTGTACAGATGTGCGAGAAGTGTGAGAACATTTTGAAGTTGATGGTTACAGGGGTTACTGAATGGTCGAAACAGTGAGATGGACAGGAGCACAGACAAATGAGAATGACTTGAGGTTGTGCTTCATTCACTATGTATGTATGTATGTATGTATGTATGTATGTATGTATGTATGTATGTATGTATGTATGTGTGTGTGTGTGTGTGTGTGTGTGTGTGTGTGTGTTTATGTGGGTGTAGTTGTCTTTGTGTGTGTACACAAGCACAAGCACACACACACACACACACACACACTGTATATACAATACTTGCATACACACATGCTCAAATGCATACATGCAGAATGTACTGTACATACATACTGTACAAACATACATGCCCAGAACTTTTGTTCCTTTTGGTTTGGGATCCAGTGATGGTGTCTCCGCAGTACCTGCTGCCTGGCGTCCAAGGAGCCCAGCCTTCATCACCTGGGAACCATACAAGGAGTTCAGCCTTCATCACTTGGGAGCCATACAAGGAGTCCAGCCTTCATCACCTGGGAGCCATACAAGGAGTCCAGCCTTCATCACCTGGGAGCCATACAAGGAGCCCACCCTTTCACACCTGGGAACCATCCAAGGAGCCCAGCCTTCATCACCTGGGAACCATACAAGCAACAGTAATTGCTTGTATGTCAAAGCTGTCAGGCCTGCTTTGAGTGGATCTGCACTCACTGACACCAAACAGATATTTACACATGAAATAAAATTACTCTCCTTTCAAAAGCACACGCCAGAGAGATATTACTTCCTGAGCTGCCAAAACGATTGAATCTGTTTGCATCAAAGTGTTTATCTAATCAGGAACCTGAGCTTTTGTAAAAAGACGGAGGATTGATTCTGTGTTGGTGCAACCTCAAGATAATGCCACCTGAGTTGGAGAATATCAGTGAATAGTCACACACACACACATACATGCAACAGAAACTCATGCGTGTGCACGCACCCTCAGTACACACACGCCCCATGAACACACACAAAATTCACACTCACGAACATGGGATGGTATTTTTCTACACATGGCACATATTGTTCGCTTTCTGTGGGACACAATCTCTTCAAGGCTATAAGAAGCAAATGGCACATTTTCTGAGGATGTTAACGGTCACATTTGTGATCCTATTCTAGTCATTCCTGGACAGTCATAAACTCAGACGAAACCACTGTTTGTGCCTTTGAATGGTTGCGTCAGTACTTGAAGAGTTCTGTCCAAAAGGCTTATAACTATGGACATTCTCGTCCAGAAGCACTTTCTCTGGTCAGTTGTTTTTTTTTCCAACTCTTTTTCACCCTGTTTTCAGAACAATTGCCATTCTTCCTCCTGCTGGGCGGATGGGCTGTGGAGAGTCTATTAATTACAGACAAAGCCCGAAGTGTGCTGATGAGAGATTGCTGTGTTAATGGGTCTGAAGGTACCGTCGGGACATTCATTACAGAACCGGGTCATATCGGCACCGCCGAAGGTCCGAGAATTCATCCACGGGGAACGTCTAGGCGGGCAAAACGGGTACATCTAGCTCTCTAATCACCAATCACCTCTCCAAGGGCACCATTGTGTCTGGGCCTACAACGTTCGAAGAGCGCTTAATGGTTTTTTTTTCTCTCCTTCACAGAAGCCTGCGTCACAGAAAGGACAGGTTAGGACATAAATGGACGAATTCCCTTTTATTCTTCAAGCAGTACATGTTAGTGTAGAAACCAAGGAATCCTCTTGATATTTCCTTTCATGAGGTAAAATGAGCAGAGCCGTAAAAGAAAAAGACCCCCCCACGCACACACGCGCTGTCTTGCTATTTTCTATAGAGTGAATGGCAGCTGATTTTCATGTGGCGGGTGGAAAGCAATTGGCGAGAGAGGATGTTATCTATTGTATTGGACTATTCTCATGTCCTCATGCGGACACCTACTCCAGTGTGCGACTGTGTGTGTGTGTGTGTGTAAGGTTACATGCAATATGCCTACCCTGTCGCACATTTCAGCCTTTAACTCATGGCAGGGTAATTCCTTTCTATAAAGGCAAGGTTTCCATGGAAGACACCTGTCTGTCACTCACCGCAACCCGTCACAGTGGCAGATCTCCTGTGGTCGACTGAGCTCCCACTGAGCTCCTCTCATGCCCACACATGGCAGGGGTGACCGAGACACCAGCGCCTCCACTGGCTCCAGGCGGGGGAGTGTCAAGTGCCACTGCCCAGCTGCATCCGATGGATTAGACGCTCCACCCGACCAGAGGAAGCCGAAGGACTCAACAGTGAGTGAATGCCCATACACAGTACTTCAAGGGTTGGTCCTAGCACATTTGGTGCCCTAGGCAAGGTTTACCTACACCCCCCCACCCCCCCCATCCCGGGCGCAAACCGAGGCGAGCGCCCCCCCCTCAGCCACAACACGGACACATGAGGTGTCGTGGTTGGCACCCTCTGCTAGTAGTGCATTTGAAACTCAAGGACAGCGGGAGGGTTATTTAAATGGGTGCACTTGGGAAATTGCCGCCCCCCTCTTCATGCCCCCCAAGGGCGGCTGGCGATGTCGCCTGTGGGAGGGATCGGCACTGAGCACTTCCGTCCATACACCGTAGGCTACACACTTTAGATGAGCCAACTCAACACGTCGATGATGAAAAAGATACAAGTCTGTCTATCTCTCTGTGTTTTCTCTCACAAGGCCTCTCCCTAGCCATTTCTCTGTTCGTCCTCTCTCTTTCTCTCTCTCTCTCTCTCTCTCTCTCTCTCTCTCTCTCTCTCTCTCTCTCTCTCTCTCTCTCTCTCTCTCTCTCTCTCTCTATCTCTCTCTCTCTCTCTCTCTCTCTCTCTCTCTCTCTATCTCTCTCTCTCTCTCTCTCTCTCTCTCTATCTCTCTCTCTCTCTCTCTCTCTCTATCTCTCTCTCTCTCTCTATCTCTCTCTCTCTCTCTCTCTCTCTCTCTCTCTCTCTCTCTGCCATGTTTGGTGTGCTGTGTGAGTCGCACACAGACAATAAATATTGGAGTGGCAGAGCTCGTATGGAGTCAGTACCACCAGCATGGGCCATGTTTATTGCATCAAGGCAAGAGGCTCCCTTTCATGAGAGCAGCAATCTCTCTGTCTGTTTGTTTACCTCTCCACTGTGAATCCAGGTGCCCGGCTTTCTATACCTTTATCTTTTCATTAGCCAATCTCTCTCTCTCTCTAACTCATCACTGTATCTCGCTTTCTCTCTCTCTCTCTCTCTCTCTCTCTCTCTCTCTCTCTCTCTCTCTCTCTCTCTCTCTCTATCTCTCTCTCTCTCTCTCTCTTTCTCTATCCTCATTCACTCTGTTCTTCTCTTAGATTCTCCTTGTCTGACACTCTTTGCTTCTCTTTCTTCTTGCTCATGGTGGAGCCATTACAAGGACAAACCACCCAGCAAATATAGCCAGAATCTATAAAGGACCAAGGGGAGAAATGATTGATGTACGTATGAATTAAAGTTCAATTGAAGGACGCAGACCAGAGTTATGGCTGCCATTCATCAATTAAAAGCTCAGACAACTCCCTTTGCTTGGCAAAAGAAATGAAATGCTTTGTGTTACACAGACAGCTGACAAAACAACCCATCCAACTTTCACCCTTTGCTGGTGTGCAAAACATGAGTGGTGCGGTGAGATGTCAGCCTTAACCCATAGAAAGCATGCAGTAGGGGCATAGTAATCTACACTCCAACACAAAAGGGCGACATTGTTAAGAATCCAAGTAACAATTGACTACTGTAACTCAGTCCAAAAAGTTTGGAACTTGTCTAGTAGATACACACTGGGAAATAGGTTCTTATAATTGGATCTAAGTTGTTTTCTTGGAGGGCTCTTACGCTGTTACCAATGATAAATCACAGTTTTGGAGTGGTTCTTGAGGAGGTTTCGTACAGCTCAAGAATATGTCTCTTCCTTTGTGTATAATGTGAATTGCATTCAGTTGAAAAGCAATAACACAAAATGCTTTGACATTTTCCCAGACATCCCATCCCATGGGTGTGGTAAGACGCGTTGCAAAGGGGAAGAGATAAGCTGCGACACGAGGCTCAGATCAGGCACCTGTTTGTCAATGTGAATGTAAAGCCTTAATCTGAGCTGGAGACGTTGAAAGTGGCTTCCTCGGCAGCGCGAAGAGGATAGGCTGGGTGCAGAAGAGTGTGTGTGTGTGTGTGTGTGTTGGTGAGTGTGTGTGTGTGTTGGTGAGTGAGTGTGTGTGTGTGTATAGGAGGGGATTAGGTTGGATGGAGTCAGATGTGGTTCTAGCTCTGAGGGAAGAGACACTTGTGCTGTAGTGAGACTCTAGCCAACTGATGACTAAAACATATGTGGCTTTGTTCTATCCCGACAGCACCCACCCGCACCTCCACATGGTTCAGACTCTCCTTATGACCCAGTGTTGTGGCGTGACAACCCCACCATCTCCATGCAGCGCCATGACTGAGGGTCTCCAGAGGGGTTGCGCGTACGTAAACGGCATGGATGAATATTTAGAGCGTGTCCTTGTCAGCTCCGGAACAACCCGTGGGATCATGAGCTGCAGGGTTGGGGTCAGGGGTCAAGCAGCCTGACAAACCTCAGCAGCAGCACCGCAAAGGCTGATGGGATGGCTTGTGACTTGGTGCTGACGTTGAAGACTTGAACATCGACACATTTCGCTCTAGACATATCTCACACTGAAGTCCGAAAGAAAGGAAAGAGAGAGAAAGGCTGAAGGAAGGGAGATAAAGATAAAGAAACATGAGAAAGAGTGAGAGAGAGAGACAGACAGGCAGACAGACAGACAGAGAGAGAGAGAAAGAGAGAGAGAGAGAGAGAGAGAGAGAGAGAGAGAGAGAGAGAGAGAGAGAGAGAGAGAGAGAGAGAGAGAGAGAGAGAGAGAGTGAGAGAGAGAGAGAGAGAGAGAGAGAGAGAGAGAGAGAGAGAGAGAGAGAGAGAGTGAGAGAGCCATGGTGAGACTGGGTGGGTAGGGGGAGAAGCGGGGTAGGGGAGCAGGGTGGAAGGGGGGAGATTGATACCCCTGTTTAGCCAGTGACAAGGTTAGGACACAAGCTGCATAATGAATTGTGACACTTTAATTAGCCCCTCACAGACAAACAGTATCAAAATAGACCACTTGTTTTCCTTTGCCTGTGTCTCCATGTTGGCACAGAGAGTGTCGGTGTGTGCGCGCGCGTGCGTGCGTGTGTGTTATTCAGAAAGTGGTTATTTCTACGCTAGTGGCAGGACACACACTCAGTGCACACACAGACACACCCACACACACACAGTCTTCAGTGGAAGGCATGGTAGAGACGCACATCCCGCCACATTGTTAAAGGTTACTTTGGTCTGATAGCAGAGCACCATTTCAGAAGAATTCAGGTCATATCTAACATGTTCACACACTGCTCTTCATGTGACTCCCAGAATTCAAACTCTGTGTTCAGGGAAGGTCTCTTTAGCAGATGTACACCATGAAAGCAGCGGCAGCATTCCCCTGTGTGTGTGTGTTTATGTGTGTGTGTGCTGACATTCTGGTGGATATACCCCATGAATGCGGCAGCATGGTGCAGATCTGCCGCAGCCCTAATGGCTAGGATCACCGCATGAGAGTCGGGCGTGGGTCCCCAAGCTTCATGTGACCCAGCAGGTTGACCTCCCATCCTGCCATCAGCCATGTCAGCATCCCCCTGGCATCCACACACAAACGCACCACGCCACTGCTTCAGTATGGAGCAATGACACATTGAAGCAATCAAAAAGGTACGCATGTACCTGTGTGTCCGGGCGAAGGACACACACACACGTCTACGCGTGCACACACGCGTACACACTAGCACGCACAACAGGTGCACTAGCCATTGGTTCCGACACAACGGCAAACGCACAAACACATGCACCACCTACTCACAACCACGCACAAACACACCCCCACACACGAGCAGGCAGAACAGTTATGCTAGTCATTGGTTACCAGTTCTCATTATGCATCTGCATGCCAGCGGGAGCAGAGATTAAAGAAGAGATTAGAGCGACTCCATTATTCCACGTCCCAAATGATTCCAGAATCAATGAGCCAGCGACACGACTCTCCATGCGCCATTCCGCATTGTACCGAGGCAAGACGGCTGTGTCTGAAAAGACAGGAAAAGAGGAAACCTGATCGTTTCTCAGGCAATCTTTCTCTTTCCCCGGATAAGGCAAAGAAAGCATAGTAAGAAATGCTAATAGGTGCCAAAATTAATTAAATGATGTCGAGCTTGATTTTATCTGATGGGAAGTAATTTGTCTCTCTTTGGCCGCCTGAGGACTAGGGCTATGTGTGCAGCCTGGTAATTATTTTGTGTCGAAGGGGGCACCTTCCGTAACAGTGTGACTGTCTGTCTATCTGTGGGAAGTTGTACACAACTGTCCGATAATGATATGGCATAGTCTAACTGTTCCCTGGGATGAGAGTGAAAGACAGAGAGACCGAGGGAGGCAGGGAACATAGCGCTGTTAAATGTCACTGTTATTACCGAGAGGAGCGCTAAGACAAGCCAGGTTGATGTGCAGGGAAACAGAAGGGGCGGTAATGACTATTGCCATGGCTCAGGCCTTTTCCTGCGCAAATCTGCATCCAACGCAATCGCAGTCGGTCGTTCCATCCACTTCGCCGTCTCTCTCCCTCTCCCGCTCTCACTGTGCTCGTGGTCCTCTGCCTGTTCTTCCAGACCGTCTGTCTCTCTTAGACCCCCCGCCCCCCTGCTCCAATCTCTCTCTTTGTCTCCCTCTTCATAATTTCCTCTCATCAATTCATTTCCAAAATGGCTTTATTGGCCTGACCATACACATCCAATGCCAAAGCATGTAAACAACAGCCAACAAACCAAGCCGCAACATCAATAAAAGGCATTATGAAAGGCAACGACCACAGAGCAGGAGCTAATGCTGCCATATACACAAATGATTTATGTACGCTTACAGTTTAGGATAGAGGTGCTCTGGAATTACAGGCGCAAACCTATATTACCCGAAATTTTGTTTCGAGGATATGCTATAAATGTGTGTTGGTGGATATTTTTGTATTCATAAATGGTGGGTGGAAGGTGCAGAAGCTAGCCACCCGTACAACTGGATGCTGAGCTGTAGGAATGAGACCCTTCCATCTTTGTCAGTGCAGCTCCACTCCAATACACAGTTACTCATACACGCACACACACACGCACACAAGCACGCACGCACACACACACACACACACACACACACACACACACACACACTTCCATAGCAACCACATCAGTTCATCAGATTTTCAGATGATTGCACCCTACCTACTACAATATGGTATGCTAAATTCCTGGAAACTACATGATATCAACTCTGCATCTGCTGCCCCCATGGTCCTGCACTGGGACACTGTGACCTGCATCTCCACCAGACCCCCACATAACAGAGGAGGAGGCAGACGGGGAGACTCTCTCTCTCTCTCTCTCTTTCTTTTGAAGTCTCCCCAAGGTTCTGCTCTCTGGCCCAGCCTTCTGCTGTTGGAGTCCGGTTCAGTTCCACCCTCTCTGGGGATGGAGAGACCTCACCTGCCCTCATCCACCCACCTCCTGTGGAGGTGGCCTCCTGGCTGCTGTTGATTCCAAGGCTGCGGGCAGGGCATGGCCTGTGATGTGATCAGTGTTCGCTGCAGAGAGAAAGGCCTGCAGTCTATACTCTTCCTGGGTAAGTGAGAGTGGGAGTTTTCCAAAGCTTTATCAACGCAGTTCAAGTCACTGGACTGGTCAAAGGAGACATCAGAGAGCACTAGCTGTGCATTTAGTTGTGAGTTGTGAATTGTGTTTTTAGAAGGGATATCTTATCCTTGACAAAAACAATGTTGGCATTATTACAACATCAAGTGGGCCAACACTGATGAGGAATTTAAGTTGTTGAGACACGGTATTCCGATGTATTGTCAATTACTGTTTCTTTCTTCATTGAATGGCAAATGATTCATGAACACAGCTCACACATTATAGGCTGAGGGTTAAGGATTAGTGTTTTCCATAAAAGGTTGGACACAAACAACAGAGTTGTGTGGTCAACTACAATAAAATGCTGATTGGGACTTGAGTCTTCAACAAGCTGATGAAAAGAAATCAATCTCATGGGGAACTGGAAGAAAGCATCAGAGCATCTTTGATGTGATGATGAAACATATAGAAAGCCATGGGCAAATAAACCCAGTGTCCACTCTCACATTTCAGGCAATCACAGCAATCGCAGCAAATACAGTTTTGCTAATCTCCTTTTTCTCTGAATAGCCATCTTGATTTAGGCTATTATCATTTAAAACAACACCTGTAAAGGGGTGGCCGGGAGCAGAGTCAGGTGATCCGATGGAACATCATAGGGAAGTTGCCTCTACTTTGATCCGTACCGTTTAAAACGACAGGGAAAGCTCAGGAATAAAAGACACAACCTTGCAATGCTTTGGATATCACCAGAGTGAGTCTACGCTTCTGACAAAAATGAGGAGAGGCAGTGGAGAGGCGTTTTTGAAAGGCAGGCGGAGAGGACAGGAGGAGGAGGAGGAGGAGGAGGAGGAGGAGGAGGAGGAGGAAGAGGAGGAGGAGGAGGAGGAGGAGAGAGGATACGGGGAGTAGGGCTGTACTCCTCGTATCCTCTCTCCTCCTCCTCCTCCTCTTCCTCCTTCAGATGAACAGAGGGAGACAGTCAGACATCACTCCCTATTCAGCGTAATGAGACATTGTGGGGGCCATGAGTGCGAGCCTGTGGAAGGAGCTTCTCTTTGTTGCTGCGCTCCTGCTGCGGGCGGAGAGAGGCAGCCAGCTCCACGGCCTGCATGATAGTGTTGCTTAACAAGGGAAGATAAGTGGCCACAGAGGCTGCTCGGGTAGCTATGCAGCTCTGTAGCAGCTAATTGTCGAGGTTTGTTAAAGGACAGAGACTCAACCATGGAGGAGTAAGTGGTGGAGTGGAGCTCTGTCATCAGTGTGTCTTTTTCTTGCCGCGTGGACGTTTGAGAAAGAAACATTGACAATGAGGAGGCTATTTAATTGCTTGGCTTCTTTCAGCGCTGTGTTTTTTTGTCGTATTTTCAGTTCCCTCCATCCCACACGGTTATTCAGAAAATACTTTCTTAAAACAATGGAATTTGACAAGCACATCAGTGTGGTTGTTATGGGCTGCTATGGTGTAATTAAAGACATGCTACTGCTAGTCCACAGCCTGCCTCTGGCTAACTGACTGCTCCCTGGGCCTCTCAGTCAAAGGAATGAAGTGTGAGTCTGACAAGAGGTGTGCCACTCCACAGTTGGGAAAAAGGCACAATTATGCCACTATTGTCAGCTCAACAAAGAGCTGTCATCATTGCTTTGAGTGAAGCGCGAATAGAGCTTTGCAGTTGCATCAAAGTGAGTTTAACAATGTCCCTCGCTCTCTTAAAAACGGGTACTTAATTAGACTTGAATGCTGGCACATACAAACATACACAAGCGCGCGCACACACACACACACACACACAGCAGGAATCTTTGAAGAAGCAGCAGAATTTCATCCTCACAGTGGGTTTGTTTGTTAAGCGATCATGGAAGGAGTTATAAATGAGCTGTAATGACTGACTTCTCGTTCAACATGCACAGTGGTCGAGGCTGAGCTAAGATTACTCCTTCCATGGGGATATGTCTAATAAAACAAATGATAAACACAAAATCCAGAGCATTTTACATATTTGGTCATTAGATAAACACTTCACAAGTAGTCCAAGATTTATCTTCTCAATCTTACTGTGTCAACCTTTAAAAGCGTCTAAATCAGCTGATAGGAACAGTTTCTACGGTGACCTGTATGGGCTACTGTACTACAGTGACTATGACATGACTACATCATAATCACTGGTCAGTCCAAACTAAATCCTTAAATTAGTATTCAACTAGGCTATAGCTCTAATACCACACAAAGACACCAACGGCAGCCATGTTCCATGTCTCACCGTGTATCGAGAGTGAATCTCAAAGGTTTCGAGTGATTCTTTGGAAGATCTCAACACACAAACGCAGACCTGACCTCAAACACCTCTAATATTGACAATAACTTGAACATATCCATAGATCACATTGCATGGCAGGGACAGCAACCAGAAGCAAAGGGGCCATTGGATAACAGTGGCGATACATTTGCATTTACAGTAGGCTGTAGCCTATTCATGGTGCGTGTTGGATATGGTTAGATCTACGCTTCAGTCAGGGAGATTATGATAGAGGGATTGGTCCATAGGTTACATGGAGTCCTCCGGAATACAGATGTGGTGTGGCAGAGGAGTGTTCATATGTGAGTGTAAATCCAATATGCATCCCATAATGAAGTCTCTCTGGGGGGATCGTCGCGCTGCTTAGCGGGCTTTGTGGAGTCCATTCAATCATAAACAGGCCCACTGCAGCCCGGGCAGGGATTTAGAAGACCTGCCGCTCCCCCGTCGCCAAATGAAAAAGGGATGAGCAGGTAAAAGAGAGACAGGAACGGCCAACTACACGCCAGAACAACAAGAACTTTGAATGTTTTTATTTTGTGTTCAATATCGGTTCACATGTGTGTTTGTGACTCCAATGGAGAACTATCCTGAACAGGGCTGGCCCAAGCCTGTATGGGGCCTTAAGCAGAATTGATTTGGGGCCCCTCTGAGTCACTTTTTATAAAATAAATGAATAAATTACATTAAACTGTAATTTAATGTGCTCTTGTGGGCCCTCTGGTAGCCACGGGGGCCCTAAGCAGCTGCTTAGTTCGCTTATGCCTTGGGCCGGCCCTGATCCTGAACACAAAGACCGCATTTCCATAGGCGCTATAACCTTCTGGGTTGTCAAAAGCTCATGAAAAATATGCGTCACGTGCAAATCTTTCTTGCTGGAATGCCGGTTGCCGTCCAGACGATTGCGCAGATTGATGCAGTGTCAGACTGAGCTTTCACTTTTCTCTCATGAGGGGTGCGAGTCGATCACCAGAGCTAAAAAGCATTTAAGATCATGTACATTCAACTGTGGCTATCATCCTTCATATCAGGTCAAAATCCATACGCTTTGTCACAGGGCAAGCGTTTAAGAGAGAGGCTAGGCGAGGCTAGGCATTGACTGATTGTTTCGATCACACTCTATTACCATCTTTAGGCAAGTGATTCGACTTTGCATGGGTAAAGCCTCAGAAATGCAGATCTAGGCGGCTCACCTTATTGGATTTCCAATGATAATTCCAGAAAAAGTCATCGTCGGCTCAAATGCTGCATCCATCATGTTGTACATACAGGTGTCAAAAGTAATACCACTTTAGTATTTGCTCTGGTATGATTTTTCTGGAAATGTGTGAGGTCAGGTGGTAACCCAGAGAAACTACAGCCAGTGAATGACGGTATTCCAGATCAGACCGGCTCCAGTGCAGTTCGGGGCTACACGTTTGTAATGGATGTCTCATATCCTAGACTGCTTGGAGAGAAAGGCTGAAGGAAGGGAGGGAAAGAAAAAGAGAGAAACATGAGAGAGAGAGACATGAGAGAGAGACATGAGAGAAAAAAGAAATAAAGAAAGTTAGGTGAAAGAGATGTCATAATGTGAGACAGACTGAATCACTAATACAAGCTGGGCTCATCTACACAGAGACAGGAAAGAAGAGCTGACATTTGAATGCCAAACTGAGGCTCACCCTTCCCTTCAAGGTCTATGGCCCCTCACAATTACACACAGTAGTTTGAACTAAGTAGGATTAGAGACTGGATGACCAGTCGGAAGTCAATTAACCTTCTGCACACACAAAAAAAACCTCCCAAATGAAAGCACTTGCTCAATTTATAACTTGCACGATTACTCACACAAGAAGTCCATACTGTAACACACAAATACTCCACAATTTTTCTTTAAATATTGTATTGTTCTTTATTCATATTAAATTAAAAATATATTTTGGACAGATTCATGTAACAAAACTGCGGGAAAGAAAGGTATTTAAATGCAAAGCCTTGGGAATGGTTAGATATGTGTTGGGAAGAAGCTCTGAATAGGGCCCTGGGGCTCCTGTCAGGGTTGAATACCAAACTGCCAATCATCCCATCTACGGCCACACTCTAGGTCAACATATCGATACATGATTGGTATCAATAATGGAGTTAGTCAGTTGGACACATGCCTGTGATTATCATTCTGTAGGTGGTGACCTAAGCTGGGCAGGGCTGGCTATGGAGAGAGGCTGGTAGGCCTTGGCACTACTGAGTCTACCTGTGGGTGCTTTACACTTCCAAGGGTCAAAGTGTGTCCTTGGATCTAAGAGTAGGATAAAATACTCACAGATTCTAATGACCACGGGCTAAATTACCATAGAGATAGTGAGAGATAGTGGAGACAAAGACAGAAAAAGGTGCAGAGTATAAGGGATATCACTCGTCTTGCAACAAAGACTCAGTCTCTCTGAAGTGGATGGGTTCTGTACAAAAAGTAAAAATGGCAAGAGGGTTCGAAAGAGGAGTGTCGGAGAGACTGGGGAGATAAGGGACACCCAAAGGAAGGAGAAGTCACCTCTTGCGTGGGCAAGAAGAAGGTTTAAACACAAGTCCACCAAATTGGGCTAAAACACAGTCACAAGGGTGTGTGTGTGGGGGGGAGGGGGGGTTTGGGGGGGAGAGGGAGGGAGGGATCTAGAAATCCTGCAAGCTTATTTAAATCAGAATTCACTGTTCAAATGACATATACTTTATATACAGAAATATAAACCAATAAGCTAAGAACAACTACTATCCCAATAAAAAGCAATAATATATGTGAAAGGTGAATTAAAATGATATCAGCAGACCAAAAAGCATAGTTTTCCCTCTATTTACAAAATGCACCTGGCCAATTCTTCCACTACCTAGAAAAATACTATTCACATTTTTTTTTCAGTTGACATTAGTAAAACTTTGAGAGACGTTCGTTGGCATAAAAAGGAAAATTCCCTCCCATACATTAGTTACTGTCAACATCAAATCACAATTTAAACTGTGCTTATCATACCTCCATCTTTTCATGTGACATGAAACACATGGAACCAGTGTAAAACCAAGGAATATTACAAATGGACATTTGTTCTCATGTACAAGCATGTTAATAGGGTGTGTAGTGTAACCTGTTGTCAATGTGTCTTTACAATTTACAATTAATATTATTCAATTAACCCTTGGCAAAAACAAAGCAAAACATAAAAAAAAAAAAAAAAAAAAAGAATTCAGCAAAAAAAATTAGGAATAAAGTTAATAGATATTACTTGCTGCTGTGGATGGCAGATATGTGATCAGAGTAACATGGATTAACAGAGCCTTCACCATAAAACTGTAGCACTTCTTACAGCATCACAGTCAGTCAACAACAATATTGTCATTATATATATCAAAAACTGTGTAAGAAACAATGCTATACACAGCATTTACAATACTCAGATGCAATGAAAACTGTTCTGAACACTGTGTTCCTTTAGACAAATAGCAGGTGTACAAATCAAACAATGTCCAATTTCGACAGTGCTAATAGTGGACAGTCAGTGTGAAATATTTGTGCTCCTTTTTGTGGTTTTATGCTTTTTCTGAAGCAACCATTTGACAATGCACTAAAACACAAAACATAAAGGAACAATCTGAAGAAGATGATGAATTATTATTCGCTGTTTCCCATGATTCTATGGGCCGCATTAATTACTCCAATCACCATTGTCTGCCACAAAGTGTTTAGGTCTTCAAGTGGCTCGCTATTTAGCTGCTTCGGCTAGGCATCAAGGGGCCAAACCACCTAAATTTAACAGTGTTTGCTACATACATTTCTTTAGTCACATTTGAGATGAGATGAAACACATGCTACCTCCACCCACCCACACACACACACACACACACACACACACATACACCCCCCATCCTTCCAGCCAACCCACCTCCCTCCCACGACCTATTGTAACATTGATGTATTGATGTGGTACCATTTCTGGAACCCTAATACCATGTCTTTGACCCTGTGCAGGATTACTAACTATTGCCTGTCGTACTGTATTTCTCTCCCTTGTACTGGCTGGACCAGAAGGAGACATGATTTCCCTACAGAACTGTAGAGAAGGCCTCAGTGGCCCAGCAAAGCTATTAGCATGAAGAGGGCTGGGAGCCCCTTGGTAGGGTAGGGGCTTGCTGCTGGAACCAGAGTTTATTATTACCACAGAGAACCATTATGAGTCTTTTCAGCAACACTCCACGACTGTCATTGCACTTCAGTAGTCTTTCCTGTCGCCCAGTCAGCTGGTACAGTAGCTTGCCAACCGGAGAAGTGCAAAAAATAGTAAACTACAGTTTTCCCTCAAACTGCACCGTAGTGCGAGCCCCTTTCCACTGCACACATCTACAGTATATCTGGATAACATACAGTAAATGTTCGATCAAATGAGTCACCTGAAATCAGAATTCCAATTGTAACGCCTAAAATAAGAAAGAGCAGTGCCGTAAAATCTGCCATAGCCGACTACTTCCCAAGTCATTGCTGTCTAGGCTAAGACAACATTAGTGCCGTCCAATTACTCGCCTCGTTGGTCACTGGTCCAGCTGGCTATACTGTAGCTGCCTGAACTACTGGTCACATTGAAGCCACTAGCTAAACAGGCCCGCTATGTAGTATTGTCCCAGTCATGGCCTAGCCTAGCCTAGCTAACCATCAGTAAGATCTACATGCCATCAGTTGCCGTGCAACTGGCAGACGGTTATGTCTCATCAACAGGAGGAGATAGTTGTAAACGTATCAACTCTAAAACACGAACATGCCTCTCCTGGAGTCCCTGGCTGTCAGGACCGGTGGAGAGATTGAGTGCTGTGCTGTGTCGTGCTCATAGATAAGTATTGTATGTGGTTAGTGCTATATAACACACAATGTTGCGCTGTCACTGATCATTTACATAATAGTGCTCAATGTGGGGTGCATCATTAAACAAACACAGACTAAACTGTGACAAAAAAACAACAAAAAGTGCAATGGGTATGCTGTCTTTCGATGTGTAATGAGATGAGGAATTACTCACATGAATACAAAATCAAGAGGGTTTCTCTTAAAAGTAACAGTATAGCTGTTTGGCTGTGCCAGTGTGTCAAGTGCTATCAAATCAATCAAATTACAAATACCAAAACAATACACTTTAGATGACAGTAATCCTCATCTAGCAACAAAACAAAGCATCTAGTAGTACTCATGCGAGATCAGTGAGATCCCAGGAGCTGGCCTTCCACAGATATGCTCCGTGTTTGCGTGTGTGTCTGGGTGTGTCTACCTGGATTATCTCCACATTATTGTCAAACACGAATACAAAATAGTTCATTGTGATGCAGTCACTTGTAGAACTGGGATTCCCAAGTGGAAGTGGGTGTTGTTTCTGCGTGGCGAAAACTGATCCTTTTGGCACAGATTCATTTTCCGCTTGGAGTCCAAACCACAAGAAAGGGATGTAGACATTTGGTGGAGCAAATAGTCTCAGGAGCCAGTTTGGTTTGAAGTCTCAGTTTTAGTCTATCGATGACTTCATGGGATGATTACGTTGGTCTAATTACATTTATCACTGTCCTCTTCTTGGACCATCCACAATGTCCTTCAAAAAGCAAAACTCTTATTCCACACACTACTGCATATCTTTACCTCATTCCAGTCTGAAATTGGCTTGTATTCAGATTCAGCCGCCATCTCAGTTCCTCAGTATCCTTACAGTGAAACCACCATCTGGTCCCTCTACCCCCATTGTGCTCCTGGACTCAGGACCAGACAGAGTCCTCCAGCCCTTCTCCAGTCAGAAGTCCCTTCCTCTCCTCTCATTCAAGAACCAGAATCCTCCTGTTTTTATCCTCCTGCTCAGCCATGACTCTGTCCAGTGTTGGATTCTTGGGTTCTACTCCCCTCATCCACCATGAGAGGAACATTTAGTCACATAGCAGACACTCTTATCCAAAGCAAACCAGGCCGAGATCATATTTTTTCCTGTTGCTTTTGGGTCTCGGAACCCAGTTGTGTGTCGGGGTTTAAGGAGGTTGAGTAGTCACCTTCTAAAGGAGGCTATTCCTCCTAGGGTTTAACAATGTCTGTCTGACTATCCTTTATGTTCCACGTGGGCCCCCATTTGTACTGTCTACCACAGTGACATTTACTTGACTAGTAGATTGGTCTTTTTATTCAAGTACGGTTGTTATCTAAACTGCTTTGAGCTCAAGGTCAATGGAGAAACGTAATTTAGGCTTCAGTTATCTGTAGGTGTCTCTCTGTGTGTGTGTGTGCGTGTGTGTGCGCGCGTGTGTGTGTGTGTGTGAACGTATAGTATATTGAAATAATACAAGGTTACTGATCTGCCAAGGTCGAGGTGTGTAAATAAACCCAAGCCTCCCCATAAGCATGTCACATCTGATATGAGGAGCAGAATAATAAGTATAAATCCCATTTTGTATGTAGAGAGCTCAGGCCCATAAACACTAGGGAACTACCACAGACTGGAATGCAAACAAGAAGTGATATGACAGATGGCCATAGCATGTTCGCAGGATGGCAGGCTGTCACCATACAGCGATGTGTACGCACTGTACAAACCAACAGCTCTTCGTGACAGAGCCAATCAAGTGACAAGTGAGTTACTGTGGAAAGGCTCACTGTGGTAATATTACAGTATGCAGTGTATGTGGCTGTGCAATTCCAGGAACATCAAAAGAGACCTTGATGCATTCATCCATGTTAAATCAACGTCCCCATTCGTCTGCAAACCTTCAGACTATTTTGGCACTCGTTCAGCTTGGGCGAGAGGAGAGACGCAGTTGGTGTAGGACAGTCAACCGGAGAGGTTCTGACCCCGAGGTGGACAGTCATGGTGGTCGACACTGAGAGGGGGGGGCTAGGAGGGAGACAGGGATTGGTTGAAGAAGGGCTGCGTTACAGCTGCGGCTGACCCGTGTCTCTCTTGTTCAAGAGTCCATGGTTGAGGGATGTCTCACAGCTGAGTTATATTATATCCAGTGTCAAAGACGACAGCCAGGCAGACAGACAGACAGAAAGAGAGACAGACGAACAGACAGTGAGGTGTCCAGTGCTGGTGTGGGGGAACCAGGGTTGATAAATACTGCTCGACTGCGAGAACAGTCTACACATATCGCCTCCCCCTCTCCCTCCTTCCCTCCCTCCTTCCATCCCTCTCTCACTACACGACAGTGTTCCTCTGCCTGTAAGGTGGGGGAGGCAGCACCGTGCCGGGTTTCAGGGCAAACTCCGACAGGTACTCCTGGTTGTCCGCCACGGCGGGCCGGATGCGGCCGTTCTGCCGGTAGAAGAAGCGCGTGCTGCAGTCTTGCAGGTACTCAGGGTTGTGCAGGGTGGCTTTGGGGGGTAGGCTGTGCTGCCAATACTCTGGATTGTCAAAGGTCTTCTTGTTCTTCTTGTCCACCATAATGGTGCCCGTGACGCTGGGGTGGAGGGTGTGCCCGGGGTGCAGGGTGTGGGTGGCGTGTGACGGGTGGAGGGAGATGCCCGGGTGGCCGGGGGGCGCCACGTACCCGGCAGCCTGGGCGGCGGAGAGGGTGTGGCCCTGTGAGGGGTTTGGAGCTGCTGATTGGCCGGCGTTGGGGCCAGGCGGGGGGAGATGTGGGCCGGGGACACCGTTCTTCTTCAGGTATTCCTGAGTTGTCTCGCCCGGGTTGTGGAAGGTGTTGAGGTAGAGGGGCTCGTTGACATACTCATCCTCTAACCTCGGCTGCCCGCCGGGGGCGCAGTGGTAGACTGAGCTGCTCTCCATAGAGTGGATGTCTCCATTCCTGCGGCGTGTGACAAATGGGTTCTCCTCCACCGGGTTGAGATAGTCTAGTGGAAGGAGAGATAGATGGGGAGGGGAGGAGACAAAGGGAGGAAGAGAGGAAGGGAGAGACATATGGAGATAAAGAAAAAAGAGGGGAGGAGGAAAGGTTTCAATCAATTTGGGAAAATTAATGAAATTCTGCTATCTTTTGGATACATTCCCGCATGTTTGTTTTGGCTATGGAAGACGCATCTGGGGGGAACACAGCAATGGAGCTTTTAAATCTAGCTGAGAAGATGGAGGTGACCGGGCTTAACAGAGGCTTTGGAGGAGTTCAAAGAGGTGGTCACATTCTCTCCCTCATCTCCTTCACTGGTCCCCCCCCAGTGTCTGACATGTGTGAAGGGAAGCGCTCAAGGCCTTGTCTGTGGCTTGGTCAGAATCAAAGACTCTCCGAATGAGGAGGAGGTGATGAAACGACTCTATCAGGTACGGCCTTCTGGCAGCACATAGAACACAAAGGCATGTGGCAGAGACGGCCCCAGTGAAGCGAGGGGACGGAAATATGTATCAAGAACCCCTCTGCAGGTCAGCAGACAGCAGAAGAGCTGCGTTTGTTCCCATAGATATGACGTCATGTGTTTTTTATCCGGTTGCATCTAACAAGTACAGCGGCACGGCAGCAAGACGAAAGGTAACACAAAAGTTCAAGCCGCCTGTGAGCGGTGGCAGTGAAGGAGGTGGATGTTTGGAGGCCGGCTACCTGAGTTGTTCTTCTCTCTCATGGCTGTCATGTACCCATCCTGGTCTGTGTCCGCTTTCGCCCCCCGCTCTCCCAGGAGTATAGTGGGGTCTGCACTGTAGCGCTGGCCGCTGCTGTCCTCCAACGCTCCGGGGCCCGTCCCTGGGCCTGGAGCTAAGCCTGGGCCTGGAGTTGGACCTGGCCTGGGGGAAACCTGCTTCCTCAGGGTGCCGTTGCAGCGCTGGTCCTCGAAGCTCTCGGGAGGGTTACTTTGGCCCGCTGACGGGTCTTGAGAGGCGCAGCCCGTCACGGCGGACACAGAGATGACCCTGGGGATGGTGGCCATCAGGTTCTCCATGCTGAAGCTCCCATCGTGGTATACAAACTGGTTCTGGAAGCAACATAAAGAGAGAAGAGTTAAACATCTGTGGGTTAGTTCTAGGAATTTCCATTGCAGGTGAATGGTTGTGGTGGTGGGATATTTCAAACCTTCCACCTCCATGGCTGCTACCTGGGTTTCACAGCTATGAGCAAACTGCTGCTCCCCAAACTGCAAGCACAGTGGGTCCTCTCTGAATGTCCTCTGAATGAGACTGCTGCTACAGCATTTGCCTGAAATACCCTTGGTATCTCTGTCAACCTATGTCTGCCTCACCACGGTTCTATGTCTCTCTCCAACAGGTGTGCAGTCCTCTCAACAAGACTCCTAAGACTCACGGGGTGGAGTGCTAACATGGAGTCATTCTACCACTGCCTTTTTTAATTGTCCATTCCACCATTTTCCTCCCTGCTTTTTCTTTCCTCTTTTCCAGCGTCTGCTACTTGAGTTTCTAGACTCACTATTTTGTTGCTCTGTTTTTTTCAATGATCTCTCTTGTTAGCTTGCGTGCAGTCTGTGTGTTTGTGTATGTGCTTTGTGTGTGCGGGGTGTGCTCTGTTTACTGAGTAAGGTGAGGCGATGGAGATTACTGAATTGAGGGGAAAAGGTAGCCCCGAACATTTCCGTTAATCACTGCACATTAATGAGTGTGCATGTGCGTGCACGAATGCTAATCTAGAAGTGTACAGTGTTTCTATAGCAAAACTGTCTCAATGATTTATGTCTTTAAAGGAGACTAATTACAGCAATAAAAACTGCATTTGTCATAATGCAAAAAGTCCAAAATAGTCAATCAGTCTTAGATTAATCAAAAAAATAATCTTGGGGAATTTTGTTTACCCAAAAGCTCTGTAGAAGGGGCTGGCTAGGGTGCTATAATGTACCAACAGGACTTTGAAGGATTGATGATCCTCATTGGCATTCCAGAGGCTCACTTTCCCGCTAGCTAGCCGCTCGTAGACCCAAACAAAGCGGATGTTTGACTACAAAATGGCGGACGTGTCTGACAGAGTGGTTGACTGGCTGTGTGATGAAACAAGCCCAAATACTGAGCAGCAGACTCTGCCAAGAATGAGAAACTAACCCAAAATATATGAAGAGCTGTGTTCTGTTGTTAACTGAGAGAGAGAGAGAGTGACAGAGAGTGAAAGAGAGAGAGAGAGAGAGAGAGAGAGAGAGAGAGAGAGAGAGAGAGAGAGAGAGAGAGAGAGAGAGAGAGAGAGAGAGAGAGAGAGAGAGAGAGAGAGAGAGAGAGAGAGGGTGAAAGATAATGAAAGACAGTGAAAGAGAAAAAAGTAATAATGTAAGAGACAGGGAAATAAAGAAAGAAACAAACAAAAGAAGAGCTGTGCTCTTTTCCTAGGCAGAATGCACACAATGTTCTAAACAACAACAATTTATCATGAACAAAATCGCTATATTTTGACAAAATGTAGACAAGTCCAACAGTGCCTAACCCAACACAACCCAACATATGTCTTCAAATTGCTGTGCATTTTGTTGCATTCACAATAATGGCTACCCCTGCTGTTGCAATCAGAGAAATGCAGAGCAATTTGAAAGCAACAGATGAGTCCCCGGCAGAAGTCCCAAACAGTCAAACACTCCATCCCAGTCTCTCCTAGCCAACGCCATTTCCTGTAAAGGACAACTCTAAAGCCTAACCGCGCTGATCCGTTACAAGTGCAAAGTCATTTCCCAATGTATATGGCCTGATGCTTTTGGGCTGTGGCAGAAGAGCTGAACAGAAGAGAGCACTTGTGGAGCCCAGTGGTACAGCAGTGTCCTGGGACGACTGCTAGCTTCACAAGAAAGGAGCTGAGCGGCCAAGGCTGCATTCAAAACAAAAAATGTGTCAAAATGACCGAATCGGGGAAACCTAGCTGGAGGAGGAAGAACAGAGGGACGACAGAGGCGGGAGATAGCAGTACGCCTCTTACAGACAGGAGCGACACCTTTGTACTCTCCTTGAGTGTCAGATTTGATATGCTTTTGATAACCTTTAATGTGGCTGAGGCTAGACAAGAAAAAAAAGCCTTACACGCACATTCCACTTCACAAAGACACACAATATCGCTCTACCATTTTCCCCCTGGCCCCTTCAGTGCTGTGTTTGTCCGGAGAGTCTCACCCTGTTGGAGTCGACGCGGGGGCGGGGCGTGTAGGCCAGCGGGGGGATGCTGAAGCCGTGGGGCACCAGGTACTCGTCTGCATCCATCAGGTCCTCCAGATCCTCCTCATCCAGCAGGCTCTGGAAGAACTTACTGTCATTGGGGCTGGGCAGCTTCATTCGGTCATCTCCCTGAAAGGAGAGACAGACAGACAGAGAGACACAGAGAGAGAGACAGAAAGAGAGACAGAGAGAGAGAGAGAGAGAGAGAGAGAGAGAGAGAGAGAGAGAGAGAGAGAGAGAGAGAGAGAGAGAGAGAGAGAGAGACAGAGACAGAGACAGAGACAAAGACAGACAGAGAGAGAGAGAGAGAGAGAGAGAGAGAGAGAGAGAGAGAGAGAGAGAGAGAGAGAGAGAGAGAGAGAGAGAGAGAGAGGTGGGAGGGGGAGCGAGAGAAGGACATTACTTTGACCAATCGTGTGTACATTGCCTTCCAGGATTCTTTGTCTTTGTGTTGTGCCCCTCCCTCCACATGGGGGCAGGATTGGGATTCGCTCACCTGGATGACCAGATATCTCTGTGGGTCCCGGGCCATCCTGCAGAACTCTGCCGCAAGCTCCTTAAATTTAGGCCTGCTGTCCGCATCGATCATCCAGCCTTGAGAAGAGACAGGAGACAGAGGGATTAGCCCAGAGAGAGAAGGAGAGAGAGACTAGACAGAGGGATTCCCCTCG
Source organism: Hypomesus nipponensis (assembly GCF_054491055.1). Taxonomy (NCBI): domain Eukaryota; kingdom Metazoa; phylum Chordata; class Actinopteri; order Osmeriformes; family Osmeridae; genus Hypomesus; species Hypomesus nipponensis. The sequence goes on along the minus strand of NC_140383.1, from coordinate 9,509,878 downwards.
CATTCGCTCTCTATCCCATGCTCCATCTATCTCTCTGTCAACTGGGTCAAAGAGTTTTAAAGAGTGCGAGGACACTTTTCATATCTGGGAGAAATGATTTTCCTCTTAGGATTTCTAATACAGTTCAGTTTCAGTTCTGGTACAATTTCTTGAGACAGTTCCATCTGTAATTAGTCCGAAAAACATAAACACTGTCTCGTTGTCCGTATGGCCCATATGCAAGACTGCAACAACCTGCCAAGGTCTGCACGCACACACTGGCCACCAAACCAGTGCTGTAACATGTGTGTGTGTGCGTGTGTGTGTGTATTCTTTCCTGACAGGCTCAAACTTGGCAAGCAGTTGCTGGAGCTCAGTGGCATGCCTCATGGACACAGGCTGGCACAAACACACACGCAAGTACGTGCAAAATCCACTGACACACTTGTGGGGAGGGAGAGAGAGCGACAGGAGAGGGATTTCATGGAACAACGTCAAGACAGAGAGGAGGACACACTAAAAGAAGGAGGACAAAGTGACCCGTCCTTTCCTGGCTCGGGTAGAGGAGTTGGAGAGGGCAGGCTGGTGTTTGGCATTCCTCTGTCAAGGCGAGGGGACAGGAGGAAGGTGAGAGTGGGGCCCAGAGGCTGACTGGTGGGGACAGAAGGCACAGCCACGGAGCTCCAGGCTCCCGCTGGCTCACTGGCACTAGCCAGAATCTGGGGCTGAAGCTGGGGCTGAAGCTGGGGCTGAAGCTGGGGCTGAAGCTGGGGCTGAAGCTAGGGCTGAAGCTGGGGTTTTTGCACGAGTGTGTGGGCATCATGTGAGTGTTTGGAATTTGTGTGTCTGTGTGAGCACGGACGTGTGCGTGCGCTCATATTTGCGTGACTGTCTTTGAGCGTGTTAGTGTGTATGTGTGGAGGAGGGCGACGGGCGTGGTAGTGGTGGTGATAGGGGTGTGGTACGTACATTTGACCATGACCATGTAAACATCTATGGTGCAGATGGGGGGCTGAGGCAGACGCTCTCCTTTCTCCAGCAGGTCTGGGATGTCTCGGGTGGATATCCCGTCATACGGCTTCCCTCCAAACGTCATCAGCTCCCAAATGGTCACCCCTGGGAGGAGGAGAGAGGGCGTGGAGAGGAGGAGAGGAGGAGGAGGGAGGGAGGGCAGGAGAGGAGGAGGAGGGAGGGAGGGAATGAGGAAGAGGGAGGGCAGGAGAGGAGGAGAGGAGGAGGAGGGAGGGAGGGAGGGAGGGAGGGAGGGAGGGAGGGAGGGAGGGAGGGAGGGAGGGAGGGAGGGAGGGAGGGAGGGAGGGAGGGAGGGAGGGAGGGAGGGAGGGAGGGAGGGAGGGAGGGAGGGAGGGAGGGCAGGAGAGGACAGTGTCAGGGGACCCGAGTCAACGTCAAGCACGCCTCCTTCTCCGCTCCCGGTCCTCGACCTTTCCTTAATCACGTTCCACTGATCAGTTAAGGCCCTAATGACGGGCCTGCCTGAAGGAACATCATATTAGGGTGCCCGTTCCCTTGACACTGGATGGGGAGACCCAGCAAGCTGGAAGTCCTATTCATCAAACACAGCCCATTCCCTTTGATTTGACCTGCCTTTAACATCAGTTCTGATGTCTGGATGACTTTGTTACAAACGGCAGTGTCTGTTTCATCCAGGATTAGCAGTGGATCTTACCATAGCTCCATACATCGCTCTGGTGGGTGAATTTCCTGTAGTGAATGCACTCCAAGGCCATCCATTTAATTGGCATCTGTGGAAAAACATTTTATTATAACTCGATAAATGTGGAAGGACAGAAGTCGAAGACAGAAATCTAAATCAGAGCATAAAGACCTGTAATGTGAAGATCGGTGTTTCACTCTGCCAGTGGCAAGCATATACAAAACAATGATTGAGCTGGATTGTTCTGTGATTGCTCCTGAAAATTGGATCTCTCGTTTATTGACGATCTCCCTGAACCACCTAGGGTTACAATCTCCGTCCTGTCTTTGATGCCTTCTGTGGGCATGCACAGGAAACAGGAACCACACTTGGGTGTCAGATTTCAGAGAAAGCGTGGAAGAAGAGAAGATGCTGTGACACCCATCTCTCTTTCTTTCCTCTCTCTTTTTCGACATCTCTCGCAGATCTAGTTTGGCCACACACACAGGACTCCAACACCTCGAGTCCGACACCTTGATTTGATTCACTCCCTAATCCTATACATTAAGGTGGAAGGGAGGGCTGTGATTTATAGAGGGCAGTGTTTACCAATCACTCATAGCCTTATGGATGAGAGAAAACAAGCTTATTTTACCCAAACTCTAAAATGTGATTGACAAACTGGCAGAGGAGAGACAGAGAGACGAGCAGTGGAGGAGAGCTGATGGACATTTGTTTACGGTAGGAGAGGGAGAATACACATTTAGAATAAAGAGAGAAAGAGGAGATGAGATGAGTATAGGGAAAGATCCCATCCAGCAGGCCCAGATGGACAAACTTATTTGCTCCTTGATTAAATTGTGAGTTTTCCAAGTCTAATGGTAAACAAAGCTACATTATCCAACAGCATCATAGACCACATGTGGGCAAGCAGAAAGCAGAAAAAGCACTTCTGATTGTCTTCAAGACCTGCAACTTCTCAAATGGGTTGTCAAAGGTCTATCAGTAACTTATTATGATCACCAGAGCAATATTGCGCTATACAAAATGTAAATGAATCGGTTCAGGGTGGCTCTAGATATCCTGGTTCAAGCAGGAAGACTCAGTAGTGGGTAATAAACACGTTGCTGACAATACCACACATCTTCTTGGTGTAATGGTTCTGCTAGCACAGGCTCTCTCCCGAAAACCCAACTAATAGTGTCTCGACATGTGTGCAGAGTGCTGTGACACACATCCCCCTTAGGAAGAGACCCAGAACCTAGGCTGGAGGCCTGGGTGGTGGAGGCAACAGGAAAAAAGCGCTGAATATGTGTCGCAAAGAAGCAATGTTGGAGTGTGGGTGAGTTCATGGTCCTCGACAACCCGCCCTGGCTGTAGGTAAGAGTGTCAAGACGGCGTGATATGACGGTGGTGCCGGCTGACTGCACATGGGTCTCAGAGTCTCCCGCGCGGAACCCCTTCCGCCCGATTCTCGGAGGTTCTCGCTGGTCTCTGGAGCTCACCTTTCCTCCATCGGCATTGTACTCCTTCTCATTGACATCCAGCAGACGAGCCAGGCCAAAGTCTGTGATCTTGATGTGGTTGGGGGACTTGACCAGCACATTACGGGCTGCCAGATCTCTGTGGACCAGTCTCCTCTCCTCCAGATACATCATCCCCTGTAAAAACACACCACAAGCACGCACACACACACACACACACACACACACGCACGCACACACACATACATACACACCCCCCCAAAGCATTAGCAGAAACAAAGCAAACATCTTCAAGTATTCATGTGCTAAATGCAAATTCTGAGTCAAAGTTCTGAGGGAAGAAAACCCAGAGTCTCGATAGTGCTCAAGTTTATTACATTTTATTGAACACGTTGACATTTTAAAGAATACGTCGTGTAATGCTTTAATTAACCCCAGACTGTTTGCATAGATGATGGAGTAAGAATATTCACACTTTACAACTTTTTCTGGTGCAGAGACCCACACCCGTCTGATAAAAATAAAGATGTCCAGAAATAGATTCCCGGGAGCAGCAAACACTATGGTTAATTGATATAAAATGAGGGTGCAGAGCTGCTGCGCCACTGTTGAAGAACAATTGACCATGTCTTTTACTGCGTAGCTCAAGAACCAGCATAGATATAGGACATACAGAACTGAATGTGAGCAGACATTGCAAGGTGTGTGTTGCAGTGAAGGTGTAGGAGAGAAAGAGAGGCAGAGAAAGGAAGGGAGAGAGAAAACTTCTTGGAACGCTGGAACCGCACTCCTAGTTTGTGATGCAATGAATGCGGTTTATGTTTGTGACATCAATAGAGACAACAGCCTGTAGTAAAATATACATAGAAATATTTGTCCTAGCGTCCAAAAGATACATTCTGTCACATCACACAGCCCTACAAAGAAGGAACGTTAATAGGCTAACTGGTATTTAATTTGGTTCTAGGTTTCTGGAACATTAAAACAAAATATAACGGATAACAATTCTGCTTGGAACGAATCGATTGAAAACAAATGAACTACTTTGAAGCCCTGCTACTGATAAATGCAGTCTTTCGGCACAGTGAAAAGGGAAAACATGGATTATTCAAAACATTTGGGATGAATGACAAGTTGTTTCTTCAAGCAAAACGTGTTTAATATTCAATTAAGATGCTTTATTCTAGGGGTTTAGAGAAGGTGTGAAATGTTTTTGCCATCAGGACAAAGAGAGTGAATGTTAAGGCTACCCAAGGGTTAAAGAAAAACAGGGACTAATGCATAAAGAAAGTAATCAGGAACTAACAGCAGACTGAGAATGTTCAGTTTTCTGCTCAAATAAATTAGCATACAGCATTTGCAGCTGTGTGCCAGTCACAGACTGCAGTACAACTAGACTAGCCATTGTACATTGTAGCGACAAGATCGGCCTGGCAATATAAAAAAACATTCAGCTATTTAAGTTGGTCTCAGAATAACAGAAGCCACTTTGGGCTGTAGAGCTAAATAAAACTGAGAACGGGACTTCTTTCAAACCAAAACAAATTGGATTTAGATGGAACGGGTAGGAAACGGAGATGGGGGAGGAGACTAAAGGAGGGAAGGAAGGAAAGAGGAATGGTGGGCATGAAAGGTGAGATTACAATGGTAAGGCTATAATCACATTGCCTCATTTAGACCCTCCCTGGAGAATCTCCCTCTCTCCATGTCTAGAAACAAGTTAGAGGGCTGTATGTGTGTGTGTGTGTGTGTGTGTGTGTGTGTGTGTGTATGAGAGTGAGTGGGGATAAGGGGATTACGACCTGCCTTCCATAGAGTAGAGAGGAGGCAGAGTGGGTCAATAGATGTGATCATGTTCTCCATTATTGGGACCCTAATATACATCAAGTTATGGTCCTCATGTCGGACACATGTCTGCTACAAGCGCATTGTAAAATTACACAAAACACTCGTAGACACACACACCTGCCGCCCTCCTTTCTCAGAGCAGTTTTTAAGCAATTATTAACGATCTGGTTCGACCCCTCATCTCTCCATTCATCCATCCATCTGAGAGGAAATCAGGCAGACTGTAGCCTCAGTTCTCCTCTGCTCACCCCCCCCCTCCCCCCCCCGCCCCCGTCACACTCCTCCACGCAGCCCCTTCTTTAGGAGCCCAACGTGATGAATCGCACCGCATTAATTGTCGATTAAAATGCAATTACCTGTGGATTTGGAAGGCTAAACTGAGGTGGAGAAATGGAGCTGTTCTGAAGCACACGCCCATCCAAAGTATGGACCATGCTCCGGTCTGCTCAGCGTGTGTCTGACAGCCTGGGGCAAGCTGGACTTTGTCGTTTGGACCATGTCGTTTGTGGGGAAAAGGTGTGTGAGGTGGCAGCAGAGAGCGATTGACTGGAGAGATAGACAGGATGAAGAGATGGACAGAGAGCTACGTAGAAAGGTAGATACATACGTGTGCCTGCCTGTGAGTGTGTTCCGCGTGCTTGTGTGCGTGACCGTGTGTGTGGGTGCGTGCGTGTGGGTGCGTGTGGGTGTGTTCCATGTGTGTGCTCGGTGACGAGCCAACGGGTGACACGCTGACGTGTGTCCCGACAGAATCTTATTTGTACATAAATCGTTCTCTGTAATCTCCTCAATTTTCAAGACAATTAAACAGTGGAGGGAAGTGGAGGGAAATGGATGGCTTGCCAGCGTGTGAATGTTAATTAGCTTGCACAGGGGAGACAAGGGGAGGAGGTGTGCAGAATTGTAAGCGGACGTGCAAAAAAACAAACAAAAAAGAAAGAAAAAAAAACCTTGGTCCCCCCCCCCTCCTCCTCTACAGCTCTCATTTGCTGCTTGGCCATGTGGATAGGAGACAGGAACACACCGTGAGCGGGCCAAATGGCCTTGAGAGAGGGAGGGGAGCCTTGTTTGGGGGAAGAATTCAGGTGGAGTACTGTGGAAGAAAACTGAGCATCCTGCAGGTCTGTGCCAGAGGAGCAATTGAGTGACAGAGAGCGAGAAAGAGAGAGAGAGACAAAACAATCGAGAGAGAGAGAGAGAGAGAGAGTCAGGAGGTAGACAAATGGATACAGACAGAGGAAAAGATCGAGGGAGGGAGTGAGAACATATTCAAGAGAAAGAGGCGGATGGTTGGCAGAGAGATAAAGAGAGAGAGAGACAGAGAAGAAGAACAACAATGGAGAGAAAGGCTTGTAGATGGATTGTATACAGTGTACAGTAGATAGGGCTGTACTGTAGGTGTCTCTGTTGAGGCTCCTCCTGGGACATACGACTGCAGCAGAGAGGAACTCTGCAGATAGACCACCCCTCAGCTTTCAGGCCATTCAGACACATTTCAGGCACACAAGCAGAATCCATAGGATTGCCTTTTGATGCATTTTGTCAGCGGCAATTTGGCTTCTACGTAGCAACGGGCAACACAATTGAAAGAGAAGAAGAGAGGGAATGAGAGGACTGTCAGTCTGTTCCTGGAAAAGCATTCCTTATTTCAACACCTCCCATATTCTTTTTTAGGGGATACAGGCATTCAGACACCTCATACACACACACGCACACACACGTACGGACAAACTCCACAGAGAAACAGACAAAAACAGCCCAGAACACAGACGCACATATGCATGTATGTACTCGTGTCTAGTGTGTAATTAAATGAATTATCCAGCACCATGTATTCATGTTTAAGGATATGTTTGGCTGGAAGGAATTCCTTCCAATGAGTTGATGTGACATTTTCACATTTTATATTCAGTGTTTTTTCCACCATGTCTGTTTTATCCTCTTTTCCACATTCACTCACTCACTCACTCGCTCCCACCCTCACTAACTCACTCCCTCACTCACTAACTCACTCCCTCACTCACTCGCTCCCACCCTCACTAACTCACTCCCTCACTCACTAACTCACTCCCTCACTCACTCGCTCCCACCCTCACTAACTCACTTCCTCACTCACTCGCTCCCACCCTCACTCACTCACTCCCTCACTGACTCACTCCCTCCCTCACTCACTTCCTCCCACCAGTCACTCGGGCGTCTGTCTTTCTTCAGTCTCTCTCCCTCTTTCTTGTGCGCCCCTTTCTATGATATTTCTCGACCGAGAAAAAGATAGACAGGGGAGGGTGTGCAGCCGAGCTCTTAGCGGACACCTGCTAACACCCTCACAAAGCCAGGGACCTGAGAGCCCGCTGTGCAGCACTGCAGCACAGACTCTATCTAAAACAGATTACCTCCGCGGCCCGGGCAGGAGATCAATGATCGCTGATTACGACTGGCTTGACGCTGCCTACTGCTCCACACAATATTTATCCTGTGTGTCTACTTCAGAGTAATTAGAAATCGATGTGCGTAGAGGTCGCACTGGGCCGGGTGGAAGCCAAGCCCTACGGACGTGGCTGCATAGGGACAGCTACATCCTGACAAACACGACTCCTGTGTCAGCTGGGAAACTGGCTGTCTCTCCCTTGGGTATGATTGAACATACTGGAGATGGTAGGTGAGTGGTTTGATTAGAACGAAGGAGAGGAGGTCTACTCTGACCCCTGCTGATGTTCCCCTCCTTGGCCCGAGGGCTGGAGCTCCTTGAATCCAGTGAGAAACAGAACGCAAGACACAAGCCCACACACACACACACACACCGACGTTTGACAGACAAAACAGCTTCTAGTAGTAGGAGGTGGGAGATGTATGTGTGTGGGCGCGTGTGTGTGTGTGTCAACTGATTGTGTCTGTGTGTGTATGCATGGGATGTGTCTGGGTGAATGTATCTGTGTAAGCACAGGCGGGGGTGGGAATGGTTCAGCACAGGTACGGTACAAACTGCATTAAGCATTCATCTGAGAGGATAAATGTACATGGACAAGCCTCGCATCGCTAATCCAATCTGGGAGCAGACAAATCGTGCATTGGAGAGCTGCCCTCTAACATTGCTCAGTAAACTGATTCGGATATCTGAAATGAATTGAAGTTTTATCATTATTGCATTATCCGTTTCCTTTGGATGTTGTCGTTTCCCCTCAATGTCATTCGATGAATCTACTTTATTCCATCTCTTTCTCGCTTTTAACCTTTAGTCGTGTGGTCGTGACATGAGGACAACTGGGAACTGCAGTGTCTGTGCAGCATACTTCAGTCGAAAGCATGCATGTTGTACAGTCCATTTCTATACAAAATACCAGTGGAATGACTATGGCAAATGGCTGGAAATGTTTCCAGGAACACACTACATTTGTTTCTGCACGTCGGAAATACAAAGATGGCTGTGGTGGCTGTGATATGCCAAGGCAATGTTTGCATATCCAGGCCCGTTTTTCTCTGCCCACGGCTTCATTCCACCAGTCAAACAACAAACATCTGGGTGGCTCTCGAGGAGAGAATCCAGTGCCAGATCCTCCACCCTCACCTGTAACGACGAGTGACTGGGATTAAGCCTGGGTCGCTTTCATCCCGCCAGAATACTAAATGGCTGCCATTTCAATTATGCAGCACGTCTGGCCGCGTGATAGGCTAATCCAGACTGGGCCCGCTCCGGCGGTGTCACAATCAGTATTCCAAGCGCTCGTCTTTAGTAATTTCAGCCTCGCAGACACCTTTTCATTAAAGCCAGGCAGGTCATTCCTCCTCTGAAATATAAATGATCATCAGACACAGAGCGGAGCTATTGATTAGCCCTCCCCACCAGGTGGATGACCCTGCAGGGCCCGCAGCTGCTAATTGGCTGCTGGGCCGGGTGGAGATGGGGGGGCGGGGAAGGTGGTGGTGGGGGGTTGACCTATGAATCATGGGGCCAGGTTAGAGGCTAATGGTGTTTTCCTGAGGTCAGACTTACACACACGCAGATTGACCAAGATCTCTTTCTTATTTCCTTTGGCTTTTTGTTGGTTGCATCGCCATTGAGGACATTTTTTGCAATATGGGCAATGTGCTACAATTTTTGCAACGTTTATTTAGCAATTGTTTAATCATTATCTTAACTTATCTTAGCTAATCATATTCTGTATTTTAAAGTGTATATTTCTGCATAGCAAATATAACAAATACATCTTTGGGAGAGCGCTGAGGTCCACAACAATTCATTGTAGCATTGCTCTCATGCTACTATGTAAAATAGGTGAATACATCTAATCAAAACATTGATATTAATCTTGTGCTAGAGGGCAGACAAACACACGCACACAAACATAACCCAAAAGACAGCCCCATTGTTTTAAACCCAATCTTCCCAAGTGGGAGTATACGCTTGGAAGCCGACAACCTCTCAGCACATAGAGCCTCCACGCTAATGTGGAGTTAGCTTGCGTTTTTCTCCCCATTTACCCGCCCTCCCTGAAGCCTATGCGGCTTGCTCCTCAGCACCTGGGCTGTGCATTAATGGGGGTTAAAGCAGCACTGCCCCCGCACGCCTGTCCGCACAGCTCAGCCAAGAGGAGAGACGCACAGAGGAGCCTGTCTCCCATGGTGACCTATTAGATCCATTTTCCACCCTACGCTCCAATCTGGTCCAGAGAAAACAATAATAAAGAGCGTTACCAGCAGACACAGGCCTAATTAAAATTAGACAGGCATGCTTGACGGAGGAGGAAGCCGGTTTAAGTGGTTTGTGTAAACATGCCACCGAAGACTGCATGCGTACAGACTGAAAGACATAGGTCAAGGCTTCCAGCAGAAGTGAGGAGGGTGGGAGAGAGAGAGAGAGAGAGAGAGAGAGAGAGAGAGAGAGAGAGAGAGAGAGAGAGAGAGAGAGAGAGAGACAGAGACAGAGACAGAGACAGAGACAGAGACAGAGACAGACAGAGAGACACAGAGGAGAGACAGAAAGAGAGAGAGAGAGAGAGAGAGAGAGAGAGAGAGAGAGAGAGAGAGAGAGAGAGAGAGAGAGAGAGAGAGAGAGAGAGAGTGGAAGCGAGGAAAGAAGAGAGAGAAATCAATATGTGGGGAGTCCCAGGGATAAGGGAGAGATAAGCAGGTGGATGAGGAGCGATGTGAGCTGAGGTATAATCAGTTATCAGCTGAGTCTAAATATCAGCTTTAAGGCTGATCCGCTTGATGCCCAACTGTTCTTTTGAGGATCACCGTCTCTTTGGCAGGCAATTACAGTTTGACTTTAATAAATCACTACATCAACTTAACAGTGCCGTTTATGAGATTAGTATGAAATGGGCCAAAAGCACAGCTAATGAAAATTAAATGCTTCTTCTCTCGCTAGCATTCTGACAAAACATCCCTTTTAAAGTGCGTTCGGTAAGAAAGAAAAACGAACCTAAAAACAGCAGCCCTATTGAAAAGGCTGCCAGAGCTGAGTGAGCTGGGAAAAGAGTTGAGGTCGTCTTATAGACGGCCTTCATCCAGTCATCTTATGAATGAATGCATGAAGTGTCCTTCTGACCCTCAGCCCACACACAGCGAGGCAGAGAAAGAAGGAGGGAGGGAGAGAGCAAGAGAGAGGAAAGAGAAAGAGAGAGAAGGAGAGAGAGAAAGAAAGACAGAGAGCGAGAGAGAGAGAGAGTCCGGGAGAGAGAGATGTCACCTGGAGGAGAAGGACAAGATGAAAAGAGGAGGGGACACTGACACAGGGAGCAAGCGAAGCGAGGGGGGGGGGGGGTTGGGAGCGAGGGGTGACTGGATCCTGTCCGACACACCTCGGTGAGCGCTCGGCAGGGGTAAGGTGGGGGGTGGGGGTGACGGAATACCAATGGGCATCTGGGACCGTTGTGAGCAGGTGAAGGGGGGGGGTGGGGTCAAAGGGGGAGGATGCAGAGTTTAGTAGATCTTCTGTAGACCTTCTCACACAGGCACTGCTGCATTGGCATCCGCACAAAGAAGTAGGTAAACAGCTGGCTATCTCACACACACACACACACTTGAGGAGGCTTGAGGAGGTCAAAGAGAAGCAGCACACACAGGCGGATACGGCCCGGAAGGAGACACCAGCGCATACATAGAGAGAGAGCCCCCTCTCCCTCAGCCGACCCATCTGTCAGACTGGCGGCAGTCTCTCTCGCTCTCTCTCCATCTCTCCGTGTCTCTTTCTTTCCCTTCCACCCTCCTCTCCCCCCTCCCCTCCCTCTAGGATGAGGTCATGGTCAGAGCAGAGCTGGACCTGTGTCAGTGACCCATATACAGCCAGGGCACATGGACAGCCTGCCTGCACACAACACATGCCACCCTGCCCTGCTGCCAGGTTCAGGAGCCTCAGGGAGGCCGGACTGTGATCCACGACATACGCCAACACGTGACCTTGTCGTGGAAGGCCTGCCCGTGCCTAGCGCCTGGCATGGGGCGAGGGGGGCACCAGATGGGCCTAGTAATGTGTTTGGCATGTGCGAGGCGTGATGTGCACCTCACTCCTGCAGGTGACACTACCGAATGTGTGTGTGTGTGTGTGTGTGTGTGTGTTTGGGCAAGAGGAACTTCATTAACAGCACTGCAGGGGCTTTAGGGGTACAGGATCCAAGGAGAACTATAAACCACAACTGAAACAAAAAGGCTTTCTGTTCAATTTACAATAAACAATAAACATTTTACTGTATGTACGATATTTATGATACGTATGACTCTTTCCAGACCAACAATAATAAAGTCAACAGACATATAGGAAGCCCCAAGCTCAGTAAACAGAAAACCCCAAAAAATCGATTCAATCTTTCAAAGGAGGAAAAACAGATTTCAGTATTAAACACTGGTATTTTGGTCAGCAGAATATGGAGAACTCTCTTGTCCAGGCTACTCGTAGCCATGGAGACCTGACCATCACTTTGAATTACTTGGTGACTGGGGGGTGACAGTGTGTGTGTGTGTGTGTGTGTGTTTTATGGGGATTGGTAGTTGGAGACAGAAGGTGGAAGGATTTAGGTGGTGAAAAATCTGCAGTGCTAAAATCATACTTCATCATGTCTGGGGTTTCACGAATGAACAACATATTTCACCTCACCGGCCATTCATAATCCGTTTTTGGGGGGTTTGAAATGAAAGCAAGAAACCATAAGCCCAGCATGTAGGCTATTCATGAAAAAGGGAAGCACAACATGTTTTTTTAAATTTAATCACACAGCATATGTCTAATTCCAAGTGTAAATGTTTACCAAAGAATGCATCTAAAGCAAGGCCTTACCCCAGCTCCTCATTTAAAAAAAGCCCTGAAGAATGCACACAGTGTTGCAGCTTTAACCAACCCTCTCAGAATAGACTGCCCCTAGTGGCAGAGCAGTACAACTGATCCAGGACACATGACTTATACTGTACTTTTATGCCCCTGATACTCATCTCACCAACCCAGTTGAGGACTCTGGCGGTGCACTTGATTGAACCAGTCAGACACAAACGGAGAGGTCCGTGACATGCTGAATAGAAGGCAATCAAAATCAAGCACACACCCTGATTTCAAAATAAGTCCATATTCAAGCCAGGTCCTCCATGCTACTCGCAGAGGCAATAGAGATGATTTCCAATCTCTCCTCACTCCATAGAGTGGTAGAGAGGGGCAAGGAAATGTTTCTCGCGCGCATTTCTTTTTCAGCCAACGTCAATCACGATGTGCTGTTTACTCCCGGCCCCTCCTTTTAACACGGCTACTTGCAGCTAATTGGGCCGTGAGCTTCACAATTTACAGCTCAATTTGTCAGGCCTTAGAGTTGGCTCTGTGAGCCGCCGGTGACGCCTTGTCAGCGCTTAGGGAGAGCGCAGAGAACGGGCCTTCAGGGAGGGGGAAAACAGAACCGCAGCCTGGTAGAAGATGAAAGGAGGGAGTCCATTAACGGCCTCTTTAGGATGTGGAATAATTAACTATAATAAAGAAATGATAATAATGATGAGAATCACTGGGACTGTCATCAGAGTGCTATCTGAGTGGGGTGTAATGAGAGTATTATCATCTGTGAGCCGTGAGTGATCTGTGGAAATGAAGGCGTTGGGCAACCCCCAGGTTGATGCATTTACGGGGAGTCTGCATGCATGTGTATGTACCTGTGTGTGTGTGTGTGTGTGTGTGTGTGTGTGGGGGGGGGAGGGGGGGGGCAGTAAAAGCCAGACAATCTCCTCACGTACAGCGTCATCATGTGATTAGGCTGCTTTCATTAGAGGGAGGCTGTGTGCCCATCCATATAACCATAGGTAATGAGGCCCACGCGCCCGGCGCGCTCTTCCACAGCATACGTGTCTGCAGGTCGCTCGGCGGATACGTGGGGGGGAGATATCTGGAGTGGAACACGGCGCTGCCTTCAGACCAGCTCCCTCTCTCCCTCCCAGCCTGTCCTAAGGCCGCTGGGTCCAGCAGGTCGGCTGTTTGCTCATTCTGTGGGGACTTGCATCCTCAGGCCACAGTAAATAATACACACCTGTCTGCTCCCGGTGAGCCGTGTGAGTACGTGTGTGTGTGTGTGCGTGCGTGGGTGTTAGCCTAGACGAGGGTGGAGTGGAGAAGCAATCGACATTGCAGGGCACTCTCTCTTTGCTCCGGGGGGGTAGGCAAGGGCTGTGCAGACAGACAGACAGACAATGGACTAACTGAAAGCCAGATGGATGAAGCCAAGGGCAGACGGGCAGGCGGACAGACATGAGGACAGAGAACCTCTGGTTGGTCCGGGGGGGGGGAGCGCACCAGGCTCAACAAAGGGGGTAATGAGGGGGTGTAGGTGGCGGAGGGGGGGTGGGGGGGCGTTGGTGGCATGATAACAGGCTAACAGTGAGCGGCTGCTGATCTGACACGGAGGAAAGCGGGGGAGACACGTCCACCAGCGCTCCCTATCTCTCTGCTCCCTCCGGCAGGGCGTGGCGGAGGAGACGAGAACCAGCGCAACCTTGAGCTGTGATGAGCCAGGAGGCACCTGGGAGAGGCTGGGCGATAGTGCTCCTGTGCATAATATCCACCGAGTGGGACTGGGCACATCGAAAATTGCAGTCAAAGTTGGGGATTTGAAAACAAAGTAGCTGGTACAACTTCTCACCAGAGACAGTCAGAACCTAATTCCATCTTTTCTGATTGGCTCGACTCATCCGATGGGTTATCTCCGAATGGCGGTTTAGCCGAGGAGCAGAACTGTGAGTTGAACTGTGTGACTGGAGGGAGGGGAGGCAGGTGAGAGAAAGAGGGGGGGGGGGGAGACTCACACAAATGGAAACAGCCCTGACAGCGTTCTGTTGATCCCTAAGGCTCCGAGCCAATCAACGTACAGACACAGCCAATTCAGTCACCACTCCACGAACACTCTAAACATACCCATGGGCACGAGCATGCCAAAATGTAGAGAAAGTAGAGAGAGAGAGAGAGAGATATAGAGAGAGAGAGAGACGGCTAGACAGCAGAGAGAGAGAAATAATAAAAGGAGACAGTGTGATAGGTAGAGGGAGGGGGGTGAGAGAGAGAGATGGAGGGTGAGGGTGAAAGAGAGAGATAGAGAGAGATAGAGAGATAGAGAGATAGAGAGAGAGAGAGAGAGAGAGAGAGAGAGAGAGAGAGAGAGAGAGAGAGAGAGAGAGAGAGAGAGAGAGAGAGAGAGAGAGAGGGATAGACAGCAGAGAGAGAGAGAAATAATAAAAGGAGACAGTGTGATAGGTAGAGGAAGGGGGGTGTGAGAGAGAGAGAGAGAGAGAGAGATAGAGAGAGAGAGAGAGAGAGAGAGAGAGAGAGAGAGAGAGAGAGAGAGAGAGAGAGAGAGGGAGAGGGAGAGGGAGAGGGAGAGAGGGAGAGGGACTTTAGATGCAAGGCCATGTTTGTCTCTCCCATATCCGCACACCTCAACACGGCAGATGGCAGGCTGCCGTAAATATGGCCGACTTGACCCAATGAAACAGCTAAACAATCAGCCGAACCCATTATTGTTTACGACGAATTGCACTGCGGCCGATACGGCGAGGCTGACAGCGTTAAACCACAGAAACGCACGCTCACAGCACTCAACTTTGATTGCTTTCTTTGCAATCACCGTTTATAATTCAGGAGATATTATCTTGAGGCCGAGCCATTGAATGTCGCGCGGTTTGTGGATGGCCTGTTAAATGTGTTTAAGGGCTTGCTCGTTCCCTCATCAAGGTCCCACCGTACCTCAGCACTGGGTGCCCTGGTCATGGGTTCGATAATGAAGACACGCACACACGCACACACACACACACACACACAGGGAGATAAACGCACACGTTCACTCTCACAACCAGGCAGGTGTATGTATGGAGAATTTGATTCAAGAGGAAGCCATGAAGAGAACACAAAGTGGAGGACAGATGTGTCGTGCGTGTGTTTGTGAACTAATTCGAAGCACAGTCGCACAGCTCACACTATCTTCCTCTTCCGCCCAGGTGTGAGCCTACGAGACGTGCATACAATGAACACGGCTCGGCCCGTGAAGTAGGACTGAGACACGTCAGGGACGAGGACGAGGAAGAGGAAAGGCCGGGAAACAGCCCGCCGACGGATCTTCTTCGCTCCAACAGGTTGGGACTCCCTGAGGTTATGCAAACTCTTTATCCTGCAGAGGCGCCACCGTAATTACCTTTGTGAGGAGGCAATTGATCCTGCCATCTCAACCAGAGAAGAAGAGCTGCACACATCTAACCTTGTTAATTAGGGAGGAAAACGGCCCCCGTTTTAACTCGGTAATGTAATTATGTGACAAGTACCCCTTTCTCCCTCGGGTGGATTCATGTGTGCAGGTGAGCATGTATGATATGTATCTGTGTGCGTGCTCGAGAGGGAAGGATACAGCGACGGAGAGATACACAGAGAGAGAGAGATCAAGGAACCCCCGACGGGGAGAGTGAAAGTGAGAGTTGAAGGGTTGAGGGGATAAAGCAGAGAATCGAAAACAAGTGTGAGCTTCTGTGAGCGTGTTGGTTTGTGCGAACACGTGTGTGTGTGTGTGTGTGTGTGTGTGTTTGTGTGTGCGCGTGGCGTCATTCCTGCGGTCTGTCATTTGTCTTTGCTGTCTCAGTGTGCCACCTATGACAGGGCCCTCATCTATTGTGTGACCTGCCTCAGTCCCCAATTGCCCTTGCACCCTACCTGCACTCATCCATCTTAAGCTAGTGTGCGGATTTCTATCTGTGTGTGTGTGTGTGCCCGCAAGAGCAACAGAGACCGAAATACAGGCCATGTTTACAGTGTATGAGTTCGAAACATCTCACGGTTCTTTATTCATACGGGTTGTACTTAGGATTTACTCATGCCTGCTGTATCAAAGACGGAGCTTTTCTTTCATTCAATGGCTTCAGGGAAGGACAGACACATGCAGGCTTCCTAGTACTCTGCAGCGTTCGCAGAAGAGCATCCGTTGGATGAAACACTGTTGTTTTGTCTTTGTTCTCTAAAGTATCCTTATGGAGAGATCTTCATCTCGGAGAAGTGAAGGAGTTATGCTGAAAGTGCACTGGAACTGAAGGTAAACAACACCATGTTTCCTTGTTCAGGGAGAGTGACTGTCAGGGTCTCGACAGGAACATTAAGTACAGATTGTGATAAAAGCTGCAGTGATAATTGCGAGGAAGGAGGGGGGGGGGGGGTCGAGGTTGGGGGGTGTACTTGTCAGTGGGACATATCTAAGGCCAGTATCAAAGGCCTGCTGTGCTCTGATCCATGTCCTCTGGGATGAGATCCGAGCAAGGGGATTCCACCCCTCCCTTTAGAATAGAGAGAGAGAGAGAGAGAGAGAGAGAGAGAGAGAGAGAGAGAGAGAGAGAGAGAGAGAGAGAGAGAGAGAGAGAGAGAGAGAGAGAGAGGGAGAGCTAGCAAAAGACACAAGAGCAAGACTGAGCAAAAGCTGATAGCTTATGGGAAACTAGTGATGTGACAGACAGACAAACAGACAGAGAGACAGACAGACTGGGTGACTGACAGAAGCTAGACAGAGACAGACAGACAGACAGACAGACAGACAGACAGACAGACAGACAGAGGCAGCCAGAGGGACACTGGGTGTACAGTATGTAATGAGGTGGTGTGGAATGTTTGCATAGTTTGGGGGTATGGTTTGCACAGGGAAATGACCCTGAGGATCACTGAACCTACAGTACACACACACACACACACACACCCACACACACACACACACACACACACACACACACACACACACACACACACACACCGACAATCACACACATCAGAAGCTATATGGCAGGATAGAAGTCAGGAGCAGATTTCTGTACATTAATTCAGACTCACCCCCCTACTGCATTCAAACCACCATGCTGCACTGTAGCTAGACTTGGCACAATGGAACATTTAGGACTAGTTTAGCAGTTTAACAAGTCCACTGTGGCACAGTGCACCACAGTAGTCATGTGATTGTATTAGCTGTACACACCCCAGAAAACACAAAGACAAAAGGTAAAGAATAGAAGTAGAGGGGAAAAAGGATGCAAGGCCTTGTCTGTGTGCATGGAACTCAGCTATGTGTGTACAGATGTGTGGATCACACAACTATTTGTGTGTGTGTGTGCATCTGTGCATGTATGTGTGTGTGTGTATGTGTGTGTGCACATGTGTGTGTGTGTATGTGTGTGTGTGTTTGTGTGTGTGTGTGTGTGCATCTGTGCATGTATGTGTGTGTGTGTGTATGTGTGTGTGCACATGTGTGTGTGTATGTGTGTGTGTGTGTGTTTGTGTGTGTGTGAATGTGTGTGTGTGCATGTGTGTTCCTTGCAGGTTTTTCTCATGCCTTTGACCCATTACCGGTTGTCTCTGAGGGCCGACTAATCACAATACAACCAGCTGTAGAAACAGCAACACAGTACCTGGGCTAAACAACAAACACTAGATATGTGTAATAGGACGCTTGTTAATAATGTATTATCATAGCTACCATTTATGAATAATACATAACAGTGTTGTTGACAGGTATTCACAGCAGGAGTATATTTATTTGTGTATGGACACAGAACCACAAATCTGGCTTTTTCACACAGCCATTTGTGGGTTATGATAAATTGCCATACGGGGCATATATGCTGTTTCTCAGCATGATACAACTAAATATATAGTCGGAGTTGTTATAAATATTAATGTAAATACACCCTTATTGGGGCATAATCATAAGTGCATTCCTTTTCAAACTTTAACCGATGGATGATAACTTTACCAAGGATACTACCACCTACAGACCCCAACAGCAGAGAGAGAGACAGAGAGAGAGAGAGAGAGAGAGAGAGAGAGAGAGAGAGAGAGAGAGAGAGAGAGAGAGAGAGAGAGAGAGACAGAGAGAGAGAGAGAGAGAGAGAGAGAGAGAGACAGAGAGAGAGAGAGAGAGAGAGAGAGAGAGAGAGAGAGAGAGAGAGAGAGAGACAGAGAGAGAGAGAGAGAGAGAGAGAGAGAGAGAGAGAGAGAGAGAGAGAGAGAGAGAGAGAGAGAGAGAGAGAGAGAGAGAGAGTGCATGTGTGCAACAGACATATTTGTCTAAGATATTAAATCTTGGGTCTCAGGAGTGGGTCTGGATGGCTGGCTGGGTGACCTTTCTGTTTTCTCAAGACTTTTAGCCATCAGAAACAAACGCATACACACACACGCACACACAAATACACACACACGTACACAGTCCTCCACTCCAGCCAGTATCAATCATACAAGCTCTCTGCCATTCCAACTTCAACTTCTCATCTTCAAATGTGTTAAGGTTATACTGGGCTAAAATGGACGGGGGTGACAAGGCTGCCTGCCAGCCTGTCTGCCTGTCTGTCTGTCTGTCTGTCTGTCTGTCTGTCTGTCTGTCTGTCTGTCTACCTGCTTGTCTGCCTGTTAGTCTGTCTGTCTGTCTGTCTGTCTGTCTGTCTGTCTGCTTGTCTGTCTGTCTGTCTGTCTGTCTGTCTGTCTGTCTGTCTGTCTGTCTGTCTGTCTGTCTGTCTGTCTGTCTGTCTGTCTGCTTGTCTGTCTGTCTGTCTGTCTGTCTGTCTGTCTGTCTGCATGCCATCCCTCACCTCCCCCCGCCTGCCTGCCCTCCGAAGAAAAACATTACGTTTGAAAATCAGTCAAATAGACTACCTGCTTGTCTGCCTGTTAGTCTGTCTGTCTGTCTGTCTGTCTGTCTGTCTGTCTGTCTGTCTGTCTGCTTGTCTGTCTGTCTGTCTGTCTGTCTGTCTGTCTGTCTGTCTGTCTGTCTGCTTGTCGGTCTGTCTGTCTGTCTGTCTGTCTGTCTGTCTGTCTGTCTGTCTGTCTGTCTGCATGCCATCCCTCACCTCCCCCCGCCTGCCTGCCCTCCGAAGAAAAACATTACGTTTGAAAATCAGTCAAATAGACACAAACATCTTCATTTAACTTCAGTAGAGTCTCTAGTCATTCACTGGGCTCACAGCGAATTAGCTCCTAAATGTTTCAAAAGGCTGAGTCGGCAGGCAGGGGTGCTCTGAGGCAGCCAACACAGGGAACGTTACGTGAACAGGACTAGACATCAAAATGCCTAACAGCGCTGCTGAGGAAGCTGGGAGATCCTCCAACATGTTCATCTGGCGCAGAGCCCCGATCACTCCCATATACACTGGATATTACGTTCTGTTCGACGAGCAGAACCTCGAAGCTTGATAAAGAGATATACTGTATCAACACAGCACAGTCTGGTCCCATGTCAAAGGAAGGTGGGCGATGGAGTGAGGCGCGTCACATGTCTTCTAGACATTTCCGCACACGCTCCTGGAGCTGCAGAGTAAAGAGGCCCTGCGCAGACATTCGGCTCCGCCCCTCCCCACCCTCTCCCCCCCACCCCCAAACTTCAAAAGAGCATTCTGGAGCATCTGACGGAATATAAGCCTGTGTTGTGTCGTTGCCGTCGTGGTAAGCGGGCTTGTCTTTCTCTTTCTCGCAGACAGTGCTGCGTGTAGACCTGAGGTTGCTACAGAATCAGATTGTATGCACGCAAAGACATGTTCACACAAACACGCACGCTTTCTCGCTTTCACTGACACTTTCACAGAGGGAGACAGAGAGAGACAGAGACAGAGAGAGAGAGAGAGAGAGAGAGAGAGAGAGAGACAGAGACAGAGACAGAGACAGAGACAGAGACAGAGACAGAGACAGAGACAGAGACAGAGACAGAGACAGAGACAGAGACAAAGACAGAGAAAACAGGGTAAAACCTACACCGCCACGCACATGAAAGCTCCCAGGCAACTCAGCTTCCTCCCTTCCTCCACCATGGCTCCCACACATGGGCACCCGCACGCACCAAATCCATTCATTCAACTCGTCTATCGTGCGTCTCCAGACCAACACGTGGGGGTCTGGAGACCGCGCGGTTACAAGCTCTGAGGGGCGGGCGGCTGGGGGGCCTTACCTTGGCGATCTGGACACACCAGTTGAGGAGCAGCTGCGAGCCGATGTTGTCCTTGTGCTCGTGGACGTAGTCGAGCAGGCAGCCGTGGGGCATGAGCTGGGTCACCAGCTGGATGGTGGGGCTCAGGCACACCCCCAGCAGACGCACCAGGTGGGGGTGCTCCATGCTGGCCATGATCAAGGCCTCCTGGGGAAGACACACACCAACTAAGACCCTGGGGGAACCATACATACGGCACCAGATCACGGGGAGTTCAGTTTGGACCCGTCTGCATGATCTGGGTCGAGCAGACACACGCTAGACGGTCCACTTTTGTATACTTATAAATGTAGGCACACAGAAACACATGGCAACCCCGCACACACACACACACATACTCACACACAGGCACCGACACACACACACACACATTATTGCTCATCTCAGCCAGGCTAGTGAGCTATGATGATGTGTTAGATAGTTAGATAGCGAGCAGGCAGCTACGTTGCGCAATGCTGCTCTTGTCCGGGAGTGGATTTATGGCCGCCGCCGCACGCTGCTTGGATAATCCAATCCTGAGTTATCAGCTCCAGATCTATGACATCGCAGTGCATCGGTGCGATCTTAAATCAGGCCCTTTGTAAAGGAGAGACGAGCCCCTGCAGCTGCCCTGTACATTTACATGCCGGAGAGCTTCATCTATCACCATCACCCAGCCTGTGGTTAAAGCATCCCCACATAGATCGAGGGGTGTGTGTCCCTGCGTGTCTGGGTGTGTGTGTGTCCCGCGCGTCTGTGTGTGTGTCTCGTTGTGTCTGTGTGAGTGTGTGTGAGTGCCCCAGGCTCTCCTCTGATGAGTGCAAACACACACAAAGCACATGCAGTCAAACCGACATATGAGAGAGTTCGATTTGGATCGATCTGCCCTATGTGGATTTATCATGATGTGGCATGATAACAGTTCATAATATGCAGTGCGATATTAAGTAACAACGTGACAGAGCACCTACGTTGGAAACCAAAAACTATACCTACAACTATACCTCATTTTGCATTAACGTTGAGGAGAACGCACAACCACGTGAAAACACACACACACCAGGCGCACACATTCCAGATACCACGGAGGCACAACTCAGGACAGAAATTAAATTGAGGCAAACAAAACAAATTGGAGGGCACCATTTCCATAAACAATGGAGAGATAGCAATATGAAATGCAATTTCCAAGGTCGGACCACAAGGTTTTATATTGCAGTAATAAAGAAAAGCCCAGAGCAGTGCTTTGGCCTGGGAAAAGAATAACTCAAAGTGTCCTGTGAGTGCATGCATACGTACACCCCCACCCCCTACACACACACACACACACACACACACACACACAGACAGTTGCTGTAATGAGCATTCATCCTCCCGCTATGCGTTAGCCGCTGGAGGAAAACGCCGCGCCCGCTCATTGGCCAACCGTCGCCGGGGGCCACCGTTCACGTCCAATCTGGCAGCACGTGCTGCTGCGTTTTGATTGCTGCTTAGAGGAGGGAGCGCCGTGGCGCCGCCCAGCTGCACCCTCCGTGGCCGGGGCTGAGGGTCAGTGAGGAGGGCAGTTCCGGAGGCTCAGCCAGCCCGCTAGCCTTTCTATCAAGCCATCTTCCATGTGTCGCTGCTCCCCTTCCCTTCCCCCCCCCTCCTCCCCCAACCTCCTCCCTCTCTTCCCCCTTTCGGTTAACCCCTCTCGCTCAGTCAAAGACATCTGAAGGTCCTTCCCCCCCTCACGCTGGTCGTCCAGCTGACAGGGGCCCCTATCCCAGCTGCCCGGTGGCTACTGGCACGCGTGGAGGAGAGCTCATTAACGCGGAGGCCGGCTACTGGTGCACTGTGGGATACGCCCAGCCCCTGCTGCCGGCCATATCCGGGGGCTGTCACTTAGAACCCCTGCTACCCACACACACACACACAAGCACACACACACAAGCACACAAACACACACACACACACAAGTTCCTTCCAGCAGAAGTGTGGACACATGCATAGAGGACATAGTCCCAGAAGATGCCAGTCACACATGCATGCACGAATAGATCAATACACTCAGAGACCCTCTCTCTCTCTCTCTCTCTCTCTCTCTCTCTCTCTGTGTCTCTCTCTCTCTCTCTCTCTCTCTCTCTCTCTCTCTCTCTCTCACACGCTTTTAACTGTGACAAAAAAGCTATGCACACACTAACACACATGCTCATGTGTACACACACACACACACATCAAAGACAGCCTGAAGAAAAAGGACGAGAAAACACCCCCCTAATACAAACATGGTCTCTCCCAGTCAAACCTTGAGATAAAACACCACTCCTACTGTAGGATGCAATGAAGCTTCAACAGCTATGAGGATTTCATAGCTATTGCATCACCATATTGGGGATAGGATAATGTGATATGTCTTTTTTTTAAATACAGACATTTTCCCCCTTGAAATAGATGAGTGCTGAATGTTTCATGGAAGTGGGTCTTCAGGGACCCAGGGCCATGTGTGTCGCCCTGGGAGTGTGTGATCCGGGGAGCGTGTGTCCTGTGTCCTGTGTGTTGTGTCCTGTGTCCTGTGTCCTGTGTGTTGTGTGTTGTGTGTTGTGTGTTGTGTCCTGTGTGTTGTGTGTTGTGTGTTGTGTGTTGTGTGTTGTGTGTTGTGTCCTGTGTGTTGTGTGTTGTGTGTTGTGTGTTGTGTCCTGTGTCCTGTGTGTTGTGTGTTGTGTCCTGTGTGTTGTGTGTTGTGTGTTGTGTGTTGTGTCCTGTGTCCTGTGTGTTGTGTGTTGTGTTGTTTGGTGTGGTGCTGTGACCTGTGTTGTGGTGCTGTATGGGGGTTGTGTGTTGTGTGTATGGGGGTTGTGTGTTGTGCGTTGCGTGTTGTGCGTTGCGTGTTGTGCATTGCGTGTTGCGTGTTGTGCGTTGTGTGTTGTGTGTTGTGCTTTGCGTGTTGCGTGTTGTGCATTGTGTGTTGCGTGTTGTGTGTTGTGTGTTGTGTCCTGTGCGTTGTGTGTTGCGTGTTGCGTGTTGTGCGTTGCGTGTTGCGTGTTGCGTGTTGTGCGTTGTGTGTTGCATGTTGCGTGTTGTGTGTATGGGGCTCGTGTGACACTCACGTCCATGAACTCCACATTGGCCTTGGGGCCCGTGGTCTCGTTGAGGATCTTGATGGCAACGGGGATCTTCACTGTCTCACCCTCGGGAACCCAGATCCCCTGGAAAAGACACAGGAGAAGAAAGAGGAGGAGGAGCAGGAGGAGGGGAGGAGGAAGAGGAAGGGAGGAGAAAGAGGGAGAGGAGAGGAGGAGAATGGGGGGTTGAGTGCCTTCGCCTGCGAGAATGGCATCTCCCTGCAAACACAGTTCAGAAACAGGAGTGCTCTCATGCCTGCTATCTCTCCTCTCATCACTCCTTCGTTCTTCTCGTTAAACTCCCCTCTGTTTCCTTCTCTCCTGCTATCCTCCTCTGTCCCCCGCTCACAGTGAGTCTGAGCTGGTGGGTTCTTCCTCTTACATCTGCCCGCTCGCCTGTGGGGATCTCACTGACTATCTTTCATTTCCCTTCCTTCCTATCGCTCTCTCCTTTTCTTTCTCTCTCTCTCTCTCCTTTTCTTTCTCTCTCTCTCCTTTTCTTTCTCTCTCTCTCCTTTTCTCTCTCTCTCCTTTTCTCTCTCTCTCTCTCTCCTTTCTCTCTCTCTCTCTCTCTCTCTCTCCCTCTCTCTCTCTCTCTCTCTCTCTCTCTCTCTCTCTCTCTCTCTCTCTCTCTCTCTCCTCTCTCTCTGTCTCTCTCTCTCTTCCCTCTATCCTCCTTCTCGTGTCTTCATTTCCTGCCATTAACAAATGTGTCTTCTCTCATTTCATCATTTCGCCTGCCCCGTGCTCTCAATCCTAAGGCAGGTAAGTAAAACGGACACAGCGTGTGTACGCGAGTATGGTACCTTATAGACCGTGCCGAAGGCCCCCGAGCCCAGGATCTTGACCCTCTTCAGTTCTGTCTCTTTAAGGATGCGCAGCTGGGCTTGGTTGGGGGCGGTACCACTGGGGGTCAGGGGCTCCACCAGCTGTAGGGGCACATGATCCATTCTCACCGTCAGTCCGGCACAGGACCTTTCAGCAATACATCCCACTCAGTCTACCAATCGGTCCCACCGACCAACGTGACAATCAGTCAGGCAGTTGACCCCGGTGTGGATGTGAACCAGTGTAACATTGTGTTGGGAAGAAATATGAAAGAGAGGGAGCGGGAGGGTAGAAGGGAGAAAGAGATGAGAGGGCGGGGGAGACAGCAAGGAAGGGGGTGTATGATTGCCGAAGTTGAAGAGCAGTGCAGTGCAGGCTCTCATTGTTTCATTACCGTTGGAGTAGAGGGAGGGGTGCTGTGGGATGGAGAGCAAGGGAGGGGGAGGAAGAGGGTGGAGGACAGCAAAGAAAGCGGGGGGGTGGGGGGTTAACAGGGAAGGATGGAAGTTCGAGAAAGAGAGAGAGAGAGTGAAACAGAGAGAAAGAGAGAGAGAGAGAGAGAGAGAGAGAGAGAGAGAGAGAGAGAGAGAGAGAGAGAGAGAGAGAGAGAGAGAGAGAGAGAGAGAGAGAGAAAGGGAGCGAAAGAGGGACAGAGCGATTAAGGGAAGAGGAAAGAGAAAGAGAGCCGGGAGAGGGAGGGAGAGGGGATGAAAGAGAGAGAGGGAGTCAATCAGCCCTCCTCTCGGCCCTGTCCCCAGGCTCATCACGGACGTCTGATTAAAAAACAATAGCTGTTCTTCATTTAAATGGAATTCTAAATCAGCCGCTGAGGACTGAGTAAAGGAGAGGGGGGGGGAGGGGGGAGGAGGGAGAGAAGCACACACACAGACACACACAGGCCTCTCTTCTGCCCCTTGGAGCTGTCCACTAGCCCCGGTGCTGAAATATGGACGAGTGGAGAGCAGGGATAGGCAGGGCGCTGTCCACCAACCGGTGGTGCTGATGCTCCAACTGGACTAACCATATTCGGGGATACATCCGAACCGGTCCACGTTGAAACCGATGTCTCTTATTGAAGGAGGATGTGATTTTAATTCATGCTCACGAGCCTTTGTTTCTCAAGGCAAAACCAACCTTTCTCTATTCTCACAGACACACAGTCAATCCTGTTTGGCGTGAGTAACAGTGACACCAAGAGTGAGTGGGAACGAAAGCGTGATCAAACACTCTTATCAGCTTCTACACCTGGTCCTTCCTTTGGTCTAATGACACAAGCCTGGTCTAATGACACACGCTTGTACTCAAACAGGGCTTTGGCGAACAAGAAAGCCCTCTGCCGTTTCACCTTGCGATGGTCACAAAAGAAACGAGGTTTCGGGGTTCCATTCGTAGAGCCTCCTGTGTTCCTGCGCTGCCGAGGCCAAGCAAGAGGGAGAACACCAGCAGCTCTCAGCTCTGGATGCAGGTGCCGCAGGGTGCGGCGGTGCCTCGACCCAGACAGTTAGAGAGCACGCGAGTCACGAGCAGGAGAACGCTGGAGGGCGTGGCCACGAGGGAGGGGCAGGCGCTTGCATCGTACTAGGCGTCGCACGGGGGGCTTTGCGCCCGCTTTCGGTTGGAGGCGACGATGCCTTCAGCGGCAAAGAACCGTGTGGTTGTTTAGGGTTCGCAGTACCCTGCATGCTGGCTCGCCATCCTCTGCTTACACGTATAATGACACACATGATCACACACACACACACAGACACACACACAGACACACACTGGCAGAAGGGCCGGCTCACCTCGGTCTCCAGGAAGCGCCGCAGGGCTCTCTTCTTCTTGATGCTCATCCGGCGGACCGACACGGCAACACTCAGGCCCACTATGACCACCACGAACAGACCCCCGATCACCCCCGCAGCAATCAGGGGGGTTCTGAAGAGAGAGAGAGAGAGAGAGAGAGACAGAGACAGAGAGAGAGCAAAAGAGAGAGCAAAAGAGAGAGAGAGAGAGCAAAAGAGAGAGCAAAAGAGAGAGAGAGAGAGAGAGAGAGAGAGAGAGAGAGAGAGAGAGAGAGAGAGAGAGAGAGAGAGAGAGAGCAAAAGAGAGAGCAAAAGAGAGAGAGAGCAAGAGAGAAAGAGAGAGAGAAGGGGGGGGGGGAATATACAGTCAAAGAGACAGAGAGGCGAAGACAGTTGTTGTTGCTACAAAGACCATGACTAAATCCACTGCCCATGCCCTAACTACTGTTAAAAACAATATCATACTGAAATCGCAAAAAAAAACGCCTTGGGTCAGTAGCGGACTGGCCATCGGGAGCACCGGGAGGATTCCCGATGGGCTGAAGCACTTCTGGGCCGGAGGGCCGCTTGCCTTGTATTTTGAGCCCAATATGCAGCCCTTAGTGCCGCTTATACACAACAGGTACACTAACAGATCGAAAGCTAGCTAGAAGAGACTATATAAAGATGGAAAACCAGGCTAAGAAACGTCAACGTAATTACCTTCACTAGACGTGACTAAACGTTTGATCAACAATGACTATGTTTGTTTGTTTTACATAAAGCTCCCAAAAACTATTTTTCGCTCAAATTGCGCATCGCACAATCGCATTTAGCGTGAAAGTCCCTAACTAGCATCACATCAGGCACAGAATTTGCATGCATTAGCAGGGCGCTCGCTGTGGTGGTGTATACGGGACCGGTTCTGGTGGGCCGGTCTGGATCAAAGTCCAAGGCCCATTTTTACTCCCGGTCCGTCCCTGCCTTGGGTGCTTTCTACTTTACAGCCACCCTCACTAACTTAAGAGCCGTGACTCCAAACGCCCTCTCCAAAGTTGGCTCGGATCAAAGACAGCGAGAGGAACACAAGTGTCAGAGCAGATCCGAGGCAACACAGAGGATGCAGTCCTCTGAGATCCCTATCTCCAATAAGCTCAGCTTCAGTGGACCCCCTAACTGGAGGCAGCGCCGCAGATGAGCAGGGAGATGGAGCTCAACACCACTGTTCTCAGGCTTCATAACAGGCCTAATTTGACTGGGGGGGGGGGGGGCGGGGACCGGGACCGAGCCGAC